>NC_083871.1:20983115-21286145 GCF_032452875.1 Bos javanicus | reverse complement strand
AAAAATCTGCAAAATTAAGCAATAATAATACTCATAATTTTGGGAGTCTAGATGCAGTGTGAGCCTTATGCAAAGTGCTTCTCATACCATCTCACTGAATCTTCACAGCCCCAAAGTCAGGGATGTGGAGATGCAGGTCCAGAGAAGTCCCTTCGCTTTCCTAATGTCTACACTTATTAAGAGATGCCTGAATTTGTATCCAGCCAGTTTGACGCTAGATATCACATTCTGGTATTTTATGTTTATATAGTATTTTTCTAGTTTACAAAGTGAGCCTTCCTGAAAACAACATACCGGCTGGGTTTTATGCACACATGCTCCTGGGGTGTGTAAAGCAGGCATTATTCCCATATTATTATCCTGAGGGAGCCATATGTAGCTTGTTCATGGGCACCCCACACTCCCTTTAGGAATCCCTAACT
Organism: Bos javanicus; assembly: GCF_032452875.1. Classification (NCBI taxonomy): domain Eukaryota; kingdom Metazoa; phylum Chordata; class Mammalia; order Artiodactyla; family Bovidae; genus Bos; species Bos javanicus. Next base: position 21,285,723 of record NC_083871.1, on the reverse strand, counting down.
TAAACCTAGTCTTCTTCTATGTTAAGGCATCCTGTCACACTTTGGGAAAAGTGCTACGTGTGTGTGTGCTTAGTCACTCAGTCATGTCCCACTCTTTGCAACCCCATGGACTACAGCTTGCCAGACTCCTCTGTCCATGGGGATTCCCCAGGCAAGAATACTGGAGTGGGTTGCCATGCCCTCCTCCAGGGGATCTTTCCAACCCAGAGATCGAACCCAGGTCTCCCACATTGCAGGCAGATTCTTTACAGTCTGAGCCACCAGCAAAGCCCAAATATTGTTTAGTATTTAAATACTGATTCTTTAAAACCTGATATAAGTTCTGCATGTATCCTTCTTGTCAAATGTAGGTTGTGTACTTCAGTGATGAAAAATTCTCCTGAATTCCCTTATATTTAAATCACTTTAAGATCACTTGTTGGCAGAGAAATTTTGGTGAAGTTAGTTTTGATTATATTCTAATTCGTACTGAAAGTGCTGGAATATTTGCCTACAGGTACAGAATAAACCATGACAACACTGCTGAGTAAATAAAAAGCATAGTTAAAAAAAAATGAAGTGTAGTACTGGAAATATTCTAAAGCATCCTTGATCATGGAAGCAACAGAGTTGACTGCAAATGGAAAAGATTAAATTCTTCTGAATAATGAGACTTTCTTATTTTGTAATTCTTAAATACACAAAGGTGTTTTATTGACATGAGGTTTTATATTTCATATCTAGAAATAAGTGATCCATTCACTTAGGGAAAATCTGTGACCAGATCCCAAATTCAAATATGCTAATTCAAGACCAAGAAGCTAAAGTATAATATAACTGAATGATTTAACAAGAACAGACCTAAAAATAACAAATCTCTGTGGTTGACTAAAGACTAGGCCTAATTCAGGAACATATTTTATATTTGTTCTACACAATGTAGCTCCTAACATTTATTTTTCCCTGTCACTATTATTAATTTGCTGCTCTTTAGTCGATAAATCATGTCTGACTCTTTTGTGAACCCATAGACTGTAGCCCTCCAGACTCCTCTGTCCGTGTGATTTTTCCAGGCAAGAATACTGAGTGGGTTGCCATTTCCTTCTCTAGGGGATCTTCCCAAACCAGGGATCGAACCTGTGTCTCCTGCATTGTCAGGCAGATTCTTTACCAATGAACCACCAAAGAAGCCATTATTAGTTTACACAGAGGTTAAAAGAAAACGACTCTCAGGTATGACTTCCCTGGTGGCTCAGACAGTATAGGATCCACCTGCAATGCAGGAGACCTGGGTTTGATCCCTGGGTTGGGCAGATCCCCCAGAAGAGGGCATGACAACCCACTCCAGTATTCTTGCCTGGAGAATCCCATGGACAGAAGAGCCTGGTAGGCTACAATACACGGGGTCGCAAAGAGTCAGACATGACTGAGCGACTAACACACAACACATCGATGTGACATACAAAATCACCATTAATTTGCTACAAATAAAGACATATATATTAACAGTAACGTATTTTAGTGTGTAGATTCAAAAGTATTGTTTGTTTCTTCTCCAGGGGCCAGGTCTCCTATGACTTCTTGTCAGATTTCAAGAGAAATTCTGAATATTTCAGTCTCCCTGAGGCATGCTGCTGCTGCTAAGTCACTTCAGTCATGTCCGACTCTGTGCAACTCCATAGACGGCAGCCTACCAGGCTCGCCCGTCCCTGGGATTCTCCAGGCAAGAACACTGGAGTGGGTTGCCATTTCCTTCTCCAATGCGTGAAAGTGAAAAGTGAGAGTGAAGTCGCTCAGTCGTGTCGGACTCTTAGCGACCCCATGGACTGCAACCCACCAGGCCCCTCCGTCCATGGGATTTTCCAGGCAAGAGTACTGGAGTGGGGTGCCATTACCTTCTCCCCCTGAGGCACTGCAACCCACTAATGCATTTATTACTTACATGTATGAATGAATAAGAATGAATGAACGTCTGAATAAATAAGGAACAAATAAATCTTACAAAATAAATGAAAAACAGGAGTTTTTTGTTGTTTGTTTGTTGTTTCCACCTAAAACTATACAGCCAAAGATGGATAGCCATGGAATCATTTCCAGCTTAAGAAAACTTGCCATATGCATTAGTTTTATTTTTTGCCAAACTGAGGAAAGTTTCTTATAAATATAGCCTAAATCCATGGGTCTATTTATTATTAAACTTGCCATTTCTCAAAGAAGGTTTTATCAGCTCTCAAGTATAAGCACACTCTCTTGCCATGAACAAAATACAGTTTTACCTGTTCCCAAGCATCTAACAGCATGACATCATCTTCTGCTAAATCATCCTGGGTGAACTCTCCTGGAACCTCTTCAATCTGAAATGTATAAAAAAGCTTTATAAGCCAACAGTCAAGCAGTGATTTTTCTAATATAAAGGATACAAATGCTTTGTATTATCTGGAGCATAGGGGGGAAAAAAAAAGTTTGTTAGTCATTTTTTTCCTTCCCTTTGGGCAATAAAGACTTAAATAATCATTTATCTATTTAGTCATGTATCACAAACTGAGGCTATCTTATTTAGGGAGGAGAGTATTTAACATAAATATTGCATATGGCTTTAGAGAGACCATGCACAAGAAATATAGCCATAGTTTCGTCTACTTCCAGTTCTTTGTGACAAGTTGCTTCGCAGGTTTCTGTTGCCTTCCTGGTTCCTAAAGACATTTAAGTTTATGATGCAGGTATTACATCTTCTTTCATTTTGTAGGTAGGTCAAGATTATTTTAATAAAATCAATAGATCTGGTCATTTTAAAAAATCAACCATTTTAAATAAAATAACAATATTCCATAAGCAAAGTGTCATTATTTTTATTTTAAATGGGTTAAATTGTGTTCTCCAGAGCTAACACTAAAGGGTAATTGGCTAGTTTAACACACCCAATACCAGCAGGCATTCATTAAAGTTCAAATTTTTTAAAGAATTCTGGATGAAACTCCCCCTAATCATTAGAAGGTGGTGACAGATTGGATTAGGGTTTGCAGTTCTTCACGTTGCCCCTCTGCCGTGTGACTCTGCAAGTAAAGCTGACTGTGGCCTTGGCTGTGTCACATTAGCCAATGGGACTCAGCAGAGCCTCCTGTGTTCCTGGGCTCTGTCCATGGATAAACAGGCATGAACCTCACCTGCAGCCCCTTAAGCATGACAATACCAATTTGTTGCAATCTGATGGTATTCTCAGATTGGTACACAAAAAACAAACACTAGCCATGTACAGAGGGCAAGAAATGTGTTTATATATCTTTTTACAGAATATACCATGCCAGGCACCGTTCTAATTCTTTATATGCAACAACCAAGATAATATTCACAACTCTGTGAAGTCGGTACTAGGATTAGCCCCATTTTTCAGATGAGAACATTATAACACAGAGAGGGTAAGTGACCAGCCTCAGGTCACACAGCCAGTAAGAAATATCACCAAGTAAGTGATATTGAACAGGCACACTGGTTCTAAAAGCTGTGCTTTTGACCACTAGACTCTGCTGTCTTGTATGAATCTGCACGTCTAAAGCCTGTTTTCTGATGATGGTAATAAGATCAAACACTTGTTAGCAACACTCCTTTTCCTTAAAATGTTAAGAATTAGAGTTCCAAATGTTAAACAAGAAAATGAATAGGTGTAAAGAAAAAAGTATATTTCTCTTAAATATGTGAATGACAAAAGCCAAAAACTAATAGATTTTTTAAACTTAAGAAAAAGCCTAGGAATTATATTTGTGAGTATATATTTGCATATTCATTTTTGTAAAATATATCTTCATTGGAAACAAGCATGATATTTATAGAAATATTAGCAAATAATACTCTCAAGAAATTAGAGAGGCTCATACTGAAAAAGATGTTATTTGGATGTAATACCAAATAACAGACAAAAGAGTAAAACAGATTTTCCTGATGAAAAATTTATAAAATACAGGGATTTCCTGCAAAGTAGATGAACAATTGTGGTGCCTAACAACCTAATGTTTATCACAATTCACCATTTAAATCTTTAATCTTTAGGTCAAGTCACTTGTAAGCTGCAAGTGTGTTTCACATATGAGCAGTTTCTTCTTCAAAGCATTTTATTTCAAGCATGCAATGTACCTGGGAAAATATTAAAGTTGATGTGTGTGTTCAAAAGTAAAGCTTGTATTTACCAAGACAGGGTGACCAAATCTTTAGTTCAAATTTTATCAGCAAAGAATTTGTTCCTTAAATGAAAAATTTATACAAAAGCCTAGTATGTCAAATAGAGAAAGCAGAATTTTTGTGATTAAACTGAGATGAGGGGCTCAGCCCAGGATATTTCAGAGATGCATAGAAAATACTTGTACACAGACACTTTTACTTCGAATTGCCTAGAATTCAAAGCTTGTGAATGTGACTGTGACATAAACTCTTCCTGCTGATTTCAGCTCACTTGCAGGTGTGTGTAGAGCTTTCTGTGATTTTGCTCAATGATCATAATATTTCCATAATGTTTTCCATTCCATCAACACGGTGAGACGTTTGACTCCCCTGGGAAACTGAAGTGTAACATTTTACATAGTTTGATCACAGAAACCACTATTGCTGCACACCAAAAGTGTCAAATTATTAAATTACCAAATCCAACCATGTACATATGCATACAGCAACAGCCACACGCTGACACGGGTGCACAGTAGCTGATATTTTTAAGAGCCGCTTGAGTATTTCCATGCTCTCCCATCCATTATCATTGGCTCCTAAAATCAGCCCTGTGTGGAGCCAAGATTGTCTGTGGTTTGCAAGTAAACCAAAACTGGGATTGGAGTAGGAACGCCACTGGAAACACTCAGAGCAGCATCAGAATGCCTCCCTTCCCCCTACTGTTCGGTTCTACCCCGTGGTTTCTCAGGATGCTTACAATGAATCTTCCAGTTTTGTTGGAGCAGCCGTAAAGCCGAGGTGGATGGTCTTCAGCCTGGGATTCTAGCAGAGGAGAGGTCTGGTAGTCTTTTTTCCCTCCAAGGGAATTCCAAAATTCCTCTGTGGAAAACACACTGAGTTAACCTATGCATTTTCAGGAGCGTATGGTCGGTATTGCTTTACAGTAACAAATAATTGCACCTCACCTCAAGTTCACTGCTAAGTTACTTAAATATAGCAGGAGATGTTACACAAATAGAGCAGGTACCATCACCCATTCTTGCAACTAGATAATGGGTTTTTAATGCCCTATAACCATTTCAAAGTTCCTTTTTATAAAAAAAGGTAAATTACATGATGAGCAAGTACACCAAATGTAAGTTCTGGCTCGTGTCCTTGGTCCCACCTGTACACACCTGGTTCCTCGCCTTCCTGAATCGTCGCAGTTTTGCATTTGAGGACGCTTGCCACGTACTCTGCTCCTTTCTCCTCCTCCTGTGTGGAGCCTTTTCCTATCCAGATGTAGCCATTATTTTGTCGCAGTTTCAGGACAAAAACATCATTGGAATTCAATGAGTTTGCATCAACATCTACCTAGAGTATGAAGAAAAATAATATGATTTAAATTCATTGCTGGTTCCTCAGCAAACATGCCCAAGAAGCTGTGCTGCTGCCAACCCACCTACAGACTTCTGTCCTGATCCAGGAATTAACTCAGGGGGCATTAGCACACCACTTGTTATTGTTGTTCAGTTGCTAAGTTGTGTCCAAAACTTTACGACTCCATGGACTGCAGCACACCAGCCTTCCCTGTCATTCACTACCTCTGGGAGCTCGCTGAAACTCACATCCATTGAGGTGGTGATGCCATCCAACCATCTCACCCCCTGTTGCCCCTTCCTCCTCCTGCCTTCAATCTTTCCCAGCATCAGGGTCTTTTCCAATGATTCGGCTCATCATATCAGGTGGACAAGTATTGGAGCTTCAGCTTCAGCATCAGTTCTTCCAATGAAGATTCAGGACTGATTTCTTTTAGGATTGACTGGTTTGATCTCCTTGCTGTCCAAGGGACTCTCAAGAGTCTTCTCCAGCACCCCAGTTCAAAAGCATCAATTCTTCAGCACTCAACCTTCTTTATAGTCCATCTTTCACATCCATATATGACTACTGGATAAACCATAGCTTTGACTAGATAGACCTCTGTTGGCAAAGTGATGTCTCTGGCTTTTGATACGTTGTCTAGGTACAAAAAATTCTCAGAGCCAGGCTTCAACAGTACATAAACCGTGAACTTCCAGATGTTCCAGCTGGTTTTAGAAAAGGCAGAGGAACCAGAGGTCAAATTGCCCACATCTCTTGGATCATCGAAAAAGCAAGAGAGTTCCAGAAAACCATCTACTTCTGATTTACTGACTACACCAAAGCCTTTGACTGTGTGGATCACAATAAACTGGAAAATTCTGAAAGAAACAGGAATACCAGACCACCTGACCTGTCTCTTGAGAAATGTGTATGCAGGTCAGGAAGCAGCAGTTAGAACTGGACATGGAACAACAGACTGGTTCCAAATAGGAAAAGGAGTACATCAAGGCTGTATACTGTCACTGTGCTTATTTAACTTATATGTAGAATACAGCATGAGAAAAACTGGGCTGGAGGAAGTACAGGCTGGAATCAAGATTGCAGGGGGAGATACAAATAACCTCAGATATGCAGATGACACCACCCTTATGGCAGAAAGTGAAGAAGAACTGAAGAGCCTCTTGATGAAAGTGAAAGAGAAGAGTGTAAAAGTTGTTTTAAAGCTCAACATTCAGAAAACTAAGATCATAGCATCCACTCCCATCACTTTATGGCAAATAGATGGGGAAACAATGGAAACAGTGTCAGAGTTTATTTTTCTGGGCTCCAAAATCACTGCAGATGGTGACTCCAGCCATGAAATTAAAAGACGTTTGCTCCTTGGAAGAAAAGCTATGACCATCCTAAACAGCATATTCAAAAGCAGAAACATTACTTTGCCAACAGAGGTCCACTGAGTCAAAGCTATGGTTTTTCCAGTAGTCATGTATGGATGTGAGAGTGGGACTATAAAGAAAGCTGAGCACTGATGAATTGATGCCTTTGAACTGTGGTGTTGGAGAAGACTCTTGAGAGTCCCTTGGATTGCAAGGAGATCCACCCAGTCCATCCTAAAAGAAATCAGTCCTGAATATTCATTGGAAAGACTGATGCTGAAGCTGAAACTCCAATACTTTGGCCACCTGATGCGAAGAACTGACTCATCTGAAAAGACCCTGATGCTGGGAAAGATTGAAGGCGGGAGGAGAAGGGGATGAAAGAGGATGAGATGGTTGGATGGCATCACTGACTGGATGGACATGAGTTTGAGTAAGATCCTGGAGCTGGTGATAGACAGGGAAACATGGAGTGTTGCAGTCCATGGGGTTGCAAAGAGTTGGACATGACTAAGTAACTGAAGTGAACTCACCTTGGTACCACTAGGTAACTGCTAGGGGGTTAGAAACATTAGAACAGGAGCATATATTGCTGGGTCACTGTAAGGCTCACCTGCCTGCATAATCCTCTGAGAATAAAATGAGGCAAATTTAAGTGATACATAACAAGGATAATATTCAAAGAGACTGCAAAAAGGATGATGGCCTATAACTGATACTTGGAAAGAGGATGTAATATTCCCAAATGACACTCATAAAGCAGTGTTCCGATTTTCTCTCCCCTACTAAAGAGGTTTGTCAAATAATCAAGGGGACATCTAAAAATCATAAAACAGGGATTGAGATTTAATGTAAGAAAAGACTGTAACAGAGACTGACTAAAAGCTTCTCCAGGCTCAGATAAATTATAGCTCAGATTATAAAATAATATTTAGAAGGCATTAAAAGCATAGCACTGCTGCTGCTGCTGTTGCTAAGTCGCTTCAGTCGTGTCCGACTCTGTGCGACCCCATAGATGGCGGTCCACCAGGCTCCCCCATCCCTGGGATTCTCCAGGCAAGAACACTGGAGTGGGCTGCCATTTCTTTCTCCAATGCATGAAAGGGAAAAGTGAAAGTGAAGTCGCTCAGTCGTGTCCAACTCTTTGCGACCCCATGGTCTGCAGCCTACCAGGCTCCTCCGTCCATGGGATTTTCCAGGCAAGAGTACTGGAGTGGGGTGCCATTGCCTTCTCCATAGCACTGACAAACCCCCTTCCTTTTAACCAAGATGTTGTGGACACCGTCTGCGAGGAGCCACATGAGCACAGTTCTGGTCCATGTGGCCAAGGGCCAGTGAGAGATGCCTGGCTGAGGCCAGACTGCAGCCTGAGGGTGAGCCTTAAGGTGGAGCCTCGGGGCAGCAACAAGGCATTGTGCAGAGCCTCAGGCTTGGGAGGGGGCCTGAGCTCCTAGCATGGGCTTGCGTCTGTAAGCTTGTCATCTTGTGTCTCTGCACTGGTCTGAGGCCCTCTGGACACAGGAGTGTGTGACCGCGACAGTGTGTGTGTGACTTTCCGTAGGACTCTGTGTGACGTGTGATGTGTGCTAGCAGGGCGATGGAGGAGGAGGAGGAAACAAGACTGTGATAGGACAGCCATGAGGGAGGAGGAATTCCAGAGCGTGGTGTCCTGAGGCCAAGTGCAGAGAGCCTTCGGGAGGCAGCACGTGATGCCGTTTGACCAACTGTGTGGGGTGGCCAAAGGAAAGCATCAGCGTGTGGAAAGCTGGTCTTGCCCAGGTTCATCAGGACCCTGTCCCCAGAGACAGCACTGGAGGAGCAAGCACGCACTGCTGGATGCTTTGAAGATGTGCCCAGGTGTTGGTCACATTCAGGGGAAGGGTTGGCATCTTCTTTCAGTAAGAAGTTGGCCCCACGGACCAAGCTCAAAGGAATCCATCAGATGTGACGATGAAAACTGGTAGGAATTGTGACTCCCAATTCCTAATCTGGATGTCTCCTTGTTTTGTGTGTGTGTGTGTTTCCAGTCACTCAGGCATGTCTGATTCTTTTTGACCCTGGTGGCCTGTAGGCCCACCAGGCTCCTCTGCCCGTGGAATTTTCCAGGTAAGAATACTGGAAAGGATTCCCACATTCTACTCCAGGGGATCTTCCTGACCCAGGGAATGAACCTGCCTGCCTTGCATCTCCTGCACAGGCAGTGAGCTCTTTACCAACTGTTCCACCTAGGAAGCCCAAATGTCTCTTTGTTGGTATGGAGGAAAGAGCATGGAAGATGGAGAGACTGATAAGAGGCCCATGCCCAGACTGGTGTGAGGTCAGGGTGGTAGTTCCACAGAAGAACCTTAGAAAGCTTTAGCCTCCCAGGAGATGAAAACAGAAAGTCTTAGCAATAGTGTTTTGACTGGTGCATTTCAGAAAGGCTAGGAATGCAAAGGTTAGTTTGAGAGGCTGCAAGAAAAGAAAGAATCTACATCACAAGCAGCTCACGATGCTTCATAAAGAAGTGTCCACTGGGAAGAGCTCAGAACTGTTACGATTCTCCTTGACTCTTGCCTCTGAAATCAGCTAAGAGGGCCTGGAGATGAAAACTTCACTTTCAATTTGACAGACTAAACAATCAGTCACAATTGAACACATGAGAATCCCTGCACAGAATGTCATGGATGAGTCAATACAGAATGGCATTTAAATTACATGACTAAACGAGCTCACTCTGAAGAAGGCCAAGACAGCCCTGGAGAGCTCAAGAGCTTCGAGGACAAGCAGAGGAGGAGAATTCAGAAACTGGGTGGGAGTGAAAACAGCCTTCAGAAGGGTGACCCTGAAGAGTGGGAGAAATCCTGGTAAGTGTGGGGTTTCAGAAGCCTCGTTTAAAATAGTGTTTTGAGAAGACAGAAAGAGCAACTAAGTCAAATGCTAGAAAGAGGTTGAAACAATGGCATCAGAGAAGAGAATTTTGATGGCAAAAGTAGGTCATTGGCAAACTAGATAAATCCCATGTGGATGGTGTGGCGGGAAGGGATGGCTGAGCGGAGCGGCTTTTGATAGAGGAGGCTTAGCATAGCAGGGGCAGTGAGGGGGCGAAGATGACTCTTCTGAGGATCTGTACTCTTAAGGAGTGCAGAGAAAGGATGTGCTAGCCGGGAGGGTCAGAGTCAAGAGAGTTTTTAAAGAAAGGATTGAAGTGTTTTCAAGGCATGTTTGTGCTGCAGAGTAAGTAATCCAGGAGAGAAGAATAAATCAATGATATGAAGAGAAAGAAGATGACTGCGGGCAAGAATGATGAACCAGAGTTAGGATGAGAGTGCTGGACAGAGAAATCCAGGGAAGTCCTTGGAAAACCCCAGGACAGGGGACCCAGGACAGAAGTCAGTGGTGAGGAATGGGGGCAGATGGAATTTGGCCTGAGAGACAGGAGTCATTTTATTTATGTAATAAATACGTATTCAGTTATTTACCAGTGTATTAGTTTATACAAATATTATTATTTTTATTAATGTATGGATAACAATATACAAATATTAATGTGTACCTTAGTGTTTATATGTAAATTACTATTATAAAATGTTTATTAATTGTTAGCTATCAATAAACCAATAAATTGATTTTGTAAAATAGGCAAGAGGGAGAATTCGATATACAGATGCAGACAAGCTGGTGATATTGTGGGGAAGTAGATAAGGTAATCAGTCTTCCCACGTGGCTCCAGTGTAAAGATCACCTGCCAATGCAGGAAACATAAGAGATGTGGGTTCGATCCCTGGGTCAGAGGGCATGGCAACCCACTCCAGTATCCTTGCCTGGAGAATCCCATGGACAGAGGAGCCTGGCGAGCTACAATCCATAGAGTCACAAAGAGTCGGACATGACTGAAGCAACTTAGCATGCACGCGTGCAGATAAAGTGAATCTTCTGGGATTATTTTTATATTCTCTGTGAACTCAGAATTCATTATCAGTAGAGAAATGGGATGTTGGAGACGTGGGGGGGTGTGATGGGTGTGATGGGTGGAGAGGGTTCATGGATTCAGCCGTGAGACTGGAGAATTGCTGGATGAAATGGGGGCTAAAGGACAGGAGACACTTGTCACACATTAGATGCTTGAGGTGCTAAAGTTATTGCCAAGGACAAGGTCTAATACAGGACCACAAGTGTGAGATGAAGTGGGGTCAAGATAAGACTGCTAGATGAGAGGAGCCAGCGATGGAGACAGTGAGATAAGAAAGCCATCAAAGAAAAAGAGGGCAGGACTCTCGGCTCAGCAGACACAGAAAAGAGATGGAGGAGGGAGATGGATAAGAACACAGAAAAGAGATGGAGAAGGTAGATGGATAAGAAGGAACGAAGCCAACGGGGCAAAAGTGAGCAAGGAGGGGCGCCTGCCATCCCATCCCTGGTCAGCCGGCATCGGAGAAAAATACAACTTCCACTCAAGAGGGCTGTATGGGCCTCTGTGACCTCAGAACACAGAGCAAGAAAGGGGGCGGCTTAGAGGAGAGGTTCCAGGGGGAGGGAGGCCGTGACCCACGTGCTTTTAAGGGCTCATCTGAACAACTTGGCAGAGCAGTCCAGGTTTGCGGGCATACAGAGAGCGCAGGGCAATTAGGAGACTTGGGAGACCTGGGTTCAGTGATGACTGAGGTGATGGGGTGAGGAACTGTGGAGAATCCTCCTTGAAGTCAAAGCACTCAGCCATTCAAAACCCTGGGCCCATTGTCCTTGCCCCATACCCGGCAGGCTTGGGGCTGGACACCGAGATCTGGGGCTTGACCTCTTTCACAGCTGCCACTGAGGCAGCTCATTCGGCCAGCTGAATTATGACTCTGGCCCAGTGTGGCAAAGCTTGCTTTCCATGTTCCTTTACATTTGTGCAAATAAGCACCTTCTCTTCAACTTCCCCAGTGTGGTCACCGGACCATCACCCGCGATCCATCTTCCCCCAGGCCTTTCAAGACAGAGCTTAAGCTGTCTCATGGCTTCAACAACTTGATGTGTTACATTCTTCTTTTTTGTATATAATTAAATTTAGTTTTAATGGAAGGATAACTGCTTTACAGTATTGTGTTGGTTTCTGCCAAACATCAACATGAATCAGTCAAGGGTATACCTGTGTCCCCTCTCCATTATTCTTAAATCCATTTGTTTTGTTACAATGTGGTTGAAAAATATGAGAGGCCCGTTATCTGATTAACTTTTTTACTTTTTACTTGATTCTCCTGCTTTTAGTATTTTTAATGGTGAAAACTGGATACGTTACAGCAATGAAAGAAGTTTACTTGCCACTTTTTTTTTAATGACTGATATTGGCTGATGGCCCAGGGCCACTGGGAAATCCATGAGCAGGGCAGGTTTTATTGACCGCGTGACATTACCTCCATAATTCTGGTGATCGAAGCCAGGTTTCTTCGGACTTGAAAGAGGCGTATAGGGGGGGCTGGTGCCTGACCTTCTTTCTTTGATGTTCCGTTCTTGTAAATAATGAGCGGTTTGTCTTTGAACAAACTCAGCAGGTGAGCAGGTTCTTTGCCTTGGGAGACTCGAATCTGGGGGCAGAGGGGATAAAGAAATGTAATAAAGAGGGCAATGAAAGAAGGCTGTATTTCCAAAGACATCCTTATTTTTCTTTTCGAAAACAAAATTAAAAGTAAATAAAAAGTCAAGTGCAGGAGGAACGATGATTAACAGAAAATATAGGTTCATAAAAATCAAGCACAGCTTCCTTGCTGACTTAGGAACCATTCGTTATTCCAGATACAGCACACTGGGGTAGGGGGAGGTAGGTACAACATCACACTGTGCTGCTTTCTGCTTCCACACTGCACCACTTACACCTTAGCGCAAAGATGTAAAAAAAAAAAAAAAAAAGGAATTTTTATAAAAGATGACAAAGATCAGCACTTTGTTGTTTTTCCCTTTTGGAGATATAGATGAACACATGTGTGAAAGTGCTAGTTGCTTAGTCATGTCTGAGTCTTTGTGACCCCATGGACTATAGCCTGCCGGGCTCCTCTATCCATGGGAGTCTTCAGCAAGAATACTGGAGTGGGTTGCCATTCCCTTCTCCAAGGGATCTTCCCAACCCAGGGATCGAACCCAGGTCTTCTGCTTTGCAGGCATATTCTTTTTTTTTTTTTTTTTTTACTTTTAATAATTTTTCTTAAAATTTATCCTGAACCCTCCTCCCTCTTCCCTCCCCAGGAGAGAGGAGGGTTCAGGATAAGCAGGTATATTCTTTACCATCTGAGCCACCATCGTTACCTAAGAGTGAACAAAGATTTCAATCCAAACATCAAAAGCTGGCAAAATAAACAGAATAGACTTTTACTTTTTAACTTACCTATGGAAATGGTAATAGATTTACTTAACATAATCATTTGTCAGGATAAGGAAATTGAAGAAAATAAATGGTAAATGACTTAATTTCATCTATTAGTTTAACAGATACTGGATTAGACATGAATTTCCTATTTTTTGCATAAACGATGCATTTATTTACATCAAGAGTTCAAATTTTGTGTCAGTCTCCTATTTTTTTCAATTACCTTGCCTTTTGCAAAAATTAAACCATCTCCCCTACCCTGCCCTGGTCTGTTTTTTTTCCTAGAAACCAAGTGAATGAGAATGCTGAAGTATACACCATCATGGGAAGGCCTAGGGTGTGGTGAACAGATAACCTTCAGTTAGCAGCTGCTGCTGCTGCTGCTAAGTCACTTCAGTCATGTCCGACTCTGTACGACCCCAGAGACGGCAGCCAGCCCACCAGGCTCCCCCGTCCCTGGGATTCTCCAGGCAAGAACACTGGAGTGGGTTGCCATTTCCTTCTCCAATGAATGAAAGTGAAAGTTAGCACACATTTACTTAAATAAGCAAGCAGCCAATTATGAAACTGTGTTGGGGCAAGGTTAGCTAAGAGTACCTAAAACTGTTGTTGCCTTAACATTTCCCATAACATTGAGAAAACCTCAATTGCCAAATTGAGAGAAAGAGGGCTACAGATTAAAACCCATTCTCCACTATGAATGAAAACAAGAAAGAGAAAGGGGAATTCCCTGGCAGTTCATGCTTAGGACTGTACTTCCACTGTAGGGAGTTCAAGTTTGATTCCTGATCAGGGAACTATGATCCTGCAAGCGATGCAGCAAGGCCAGAGAGAGAGAAAGAGAGAAAGGTAAATTGAAAATTTTTCAGTACTGTTTCTGAGTATGAAGGAATGTTTAAAACAGTGATTTTATTTATTGTAAACCCCTGCCATCTAGTGGTAAAAGCAGGCATTATGCTTCCATTGTTAATTAGGATTCAAATGCCTGACAATAAATTCATTCATTGGGTGTATTAAATAGTAGTAGTTAACTCTGAAATGTAGAATTTATAAGGCACAGTGCATATCTTCAAAGTTTTGTGTGATTTTGTAAGAAGAGTTGAAAGGTTAATTAAATGACATCAATGATGTCTATTCTTAGACATATTTCATTCAGGAAATGAATGTAGTAAACAGTTCATGGGAATTCACAGGAGTTAAGTGTGTTTAAAGAATTCAATAATCTTGTCAACTTGTTAACTGACAATTAACAATGTTAGTTTTATTTTTTAAAGTTAATATGCATCTTTAAATTTAAGTCTAACTTGCTTTATTTAGGAACTAAAAACCAAGATGGAAAGAAAACCAGCTAAAAGACCAGATTGGATCTCCATATATTATATATTATGCACTAAAGTATCAGACTTACTTTTCTAATTATTACCTTTGAATCAGGTAATAATTTAGATAGAGATTTGACTTATAAGGATCTTAAAATGTATAAAAATTTGAAAACTGGAAAGTGATCAGCTAGAAGTGATAACTCAGGTAGAACTCGGACATGACTGAGTGACGGACACGACTGAGCGACTTCACTTTCACTTTTCACTTTCATGCATTGGAGAAGGAAATGGCAACCCACTCCAGTGTTCATGCCTGGAGAATCCCAGGGACGGGGGAGCCTGGTGGGCTGCTGTCTATGGGGTCACACAGAGTCAGACACAACTGAAGCGACTTAGCAGCAGCAGCAACAAGTGGTTGCCATTGATCTGATATGATTCTAAAGGAAAGATTCTTTGGGGCTCTAAATCTGTTAATAGCTTATTTTTGTTTCTATTTTAAAATTTGTTCCCTCTTTTCCAGAATCTGAGAGAACAAGTATGGCATGAGAGTAGGAATATTTAAATTCTGAAATGAAAAAAAAGGAAATATTTACAAAGTGTCAAATCTGCATCCTGAAGTGGGAGAAGGGTTTTAATGAGACATTGGGCTTGAAAAACTTGTATGAGTTTAGGGGGTAAAAACATCCCAACCTGCACAGCCTGTCCCCCGAGGGATCTATCCAATTGAACAGTCAGGAATGCGGAGGTTGTCAGCTCATCCCGTGTGGCATTTGCTCCTTGCCTGGAGGAACCAAAGTAAAACAAATTAGCTTGTATTTAAGTTTAAGATCTTCTAAGGCAGGCATTTCAAACAGAAACTTAAGTTATTATGAAAGATCAAGAAGAAACCTTGCTGTTTTGACATAAAAAAGCCATAGAAGCTATTGTTTTTTAAAGTACTAACACTGAGCCATGATCTATCTTATGTGTTGTTTAGAACAACATATCATAGATGTTTTTAATCTCCATTTCAAGGGCCCATTTTTAGTTCCATAATAACTTAGCTAAGTAGTCAATTCTGTCTGATTTCAAGTTGGAGCTGCCTATTTTGGGAAACAATCTCAACAGTGAAAATAACCCATTTGAGTAGTATATGAGCCAGATCTACTGGGCTGGATATTAGAGGCACTTTATTTTTCCATGACTATTTGGTGAGCATAGTAACAAATATGTGGACCCACAAAAATCAAGAAAATAATGATTAGAAGCAGGCAATGGAGGGGCTTTCCAGGTGGCTCAGTGGGTAAAGAATCTGCCTGAAATGCAGGAGACACAGGAGACGTGGGTTCAACCTGTGGGTTGGGCAGATCCCCTGGAGGAGGGCGTGGCAACCCACTCCAGTATTCTCGCCTGGAGAATCCCGTGGACAGAGGAGCCTGGCGGGCAGTCTACAGTGTCACAAAGAGTTGGACACGACTGAGTTAACTGAGCGTGCGCGCGTGCACACACACACATACACAGAGGTAATGGAGAGGCCCCCATTTTGTAATTCTGGTCTTTCCTTAAAGGGATTTCCCATGGACAGAGGAGCCTGGAGGGCTGCAGTCTATACTATCACAAAGTGTTGGACACGATTGAATTGATGGAGCGCACACACACAAACACATACAGGCAATGGAGAGGCCCCCATTTTGTCATTCTTTAAAGGAATTATGAATAAAACAGTAAGAGAAGCTAAAGTATCAGTGATCAGATAGGAGTCAATTCATTGGCAACTTCTCTTCCTAGGATAACTTGTGGCTCTAACTCCAAACACTGACTCACCCTACACAACAGCCTCTGGGAGATCTGCTTGTTTGATGACTGTGGGAGGGAAAAGGCAGTGAAAGCACTGTTGGTAGCCAATCCTCCCATCTCTACATGACTACAGGTTAGCAGGAAGAACGCCAATCCTGGAAATGGATTTTGACAATTAATTATATTCTTGCTTCTGAAGGTTTGAGAGTGACCTACCTGTTCCATACCCAGAACCAGATTAACAGTAGGCTCCCAACCTGGACAACACACACACATACATACACACCATACATGCACATATGCACACACATACCCACACAACACTGAGTGCAGGAAGCCTGTCTCATTTATCTCAGAATATTTCATTGAACCAACAGAGTCAAATGGTTGATATGAAAATGTTGTACAGTGGGGTGAAAAAAAAGGACATGCTTATGTCAGACATATGTTTGAAAAAAATAGAAAATGCTTTTCATAATAAGGGCACACATGAAGATATAGCCTTTTAATGCGAATAACTGAAATTTTCCATGAGCCTGTCGTGCTAGCAAACACTTCTGGGAGCCGCTGGAAGCACCAGGTGGGGAGAAACGCAGAGCTGAGGAAACAGCAGGGTCTGTCATCACCTGTCCTTTATTCCCTAGCTCGGCAATTTCTTGGATATTTCTTCATTTTCTTTTTGCCTTCTGACACTCTTAATAAATATTTCACTGTTTATCTCAAACCCTTCTTCCTCTTCCTGTCAAAGTGACCACGTTTCCACCCACACAGATTCAAACTAATTTGCTTTATGGATCTGTGACCCAGGCAGTCAAGGACTGCAATGCAATCAAGACCATAAGAAAATTGCTTTGTCTCTTAACTTTGAAATCCTGTGCTTAGAGGGAGAAAAGAAGCTATCTACTTTGATATGATTTCTTCTTTACAAATCTGTGGTACTTGTTACTCATTAAAAATAAAATGCTGCATGAAAATGGAATTTATTGCTTCAAGAGACTCATCATCACCACTGATCAAAGTTTGTTTAATTTCAATTACTTGACATTTCAGAGAAAAGATCACTGCTGAAATTAGTTTTCTCTTGTCATTTTAGAGTCTCAGTAGTTTCAGAAATAAAAAGACAAATTTGTGTATTCAGCAGTGATTTCATTCAAGTTTGTCATCTTTAACTCTGCCTCTTGGATTTAACCTATTCATATTCTATGATTGAAATGACCACATAAACTGGAAAGTTGTTTAATTTGAAGCTAGTCTTCAGGAGGCATTTCCTAAATGCCTCTTCACTATGTTTATGGAAGTTTTTGAAGTTCTGCAAACTATACATCAACAAACTGACAAATTTAACATCTGTGCTATTAAACGACCCCAGGGACTGTAGCCCGCCAGGCTCCTCTGTCCATGTGATTTCCCAGGCAAGAATACTGGAGTGGGTTGCCATGCCCTCCTCCAAGGGATCTTCCCGACCCAGGGATCAAACCCAGGTCTCTGGCATTACAGGCAGATTCTTTACTGTCTGAGTCACTAGGGAAGCCCAACTAATCACTTGGCTCCTTCTCATTCACTGGTTTTGTCTTTTGCTTCCTAACTTTGCTCGTACCATACACCATTACTGCTAGATTAGAGCACGCTTTTTCTTGCATTGCTAGGAACACCTTCAATACTATTTGCTTGCTTTCCTCACTCTCATTTCTGCTCCCACTTAGATGTCACTTTTAAGAGTCCTTCACCAATAACCTAGCAGTGAGCTTGAGTGTCTGTTCCTAATTCTACACAGATCATTCAGCTTGGTTTTATCTTAAGCCTTCATACTTTATTGAAATGGCTGATAACCATCTTTCTCTCTTTTAAGTATAAATTCTTGGGGAACATTTTTTATTGTATCTTTAGTATCTAGCTCAGTGCTTGGCACATACAAAGTGCTCAATGGACACTTTCAAATGATTTAAAGAATAGCTTTTACATTCAAAACTTATAACCTGATTTAATCCGTTTAATCTATATCCACATAGTTATTTATGTGGATTGCAAATTGCTAATTCCTCAAAACATTCTCTTGAATTACTTATTTAATCTTTCCTGTTTGATCTAAGTGCCACAATTATTAACTAAATTTTTTACATACCGAAAAGAATTTAGAGGAAGACCAAGAAACAGAATGTAAAAGAAAAGCTTACTCAGAATGTAAGTAATGTAAATTCATTACCTACTTACAATGAATTTATCCCTACAGATGCCATGCTTTGCACAGGTACTTTTCTGAGTTAAAATTTTAGAAAAGGAAATTTCAAAATAAGGACATAGTTTCTACCAGGGGATAGCTGCAGGCAGGCCTTAAAGACAGCTGCAGATCAAGGTGTGAAATGATGCTTCACCCTTTACAAGAGTTGTGACTTTGCGTTAAATTATTTACTCTCTGATTCCCCCCTCCTTTTATATCTTTTGAAAATTATCTAATTGTGAGGAAGAGAGATAATACATGGAAACATCTAGCATTTTGCTGGCACAAACACGCTGCTCAAAATAAACTGGTTGCTATGAAGATGGCATCTTAAACACAGAGCTAAATAGCTAAATACATGCATCTTTGACAGGATATGATGCGACTGTGGGGTCAGAAATGTCTCTGAACACAGTGGTTCTCATTAACGCCATGGTGTACATTAGAAACTCCAGAGTCCCGCCAACTGGGGGTCTGATTTATTTGGTGTAAAGAGGGCACTGGGTATTCAGCTTTGGGAAAAATTATCCGGGTTAGTATGTGCAGCTAGTGTTCGGAGCCATTGCCTAAGGCAGTGCCTATCAATCATTAAGGTGATTCTGAATCATCCTGAGAACTTGTTAAAACACAGGTTCCGCTTTAGTAGGTCAAAGGTGGGGCCTGATACTCTCTAGTTCTAACCAGCTCCCCAGGGACGCTGATACTCTTGGTTTCCAGACCATCCTCGGGGTACCAAGAACCCATGGGGTGGGGAAAATCATCTCATCTCCTGATCTTGGTTAAGGTCAAGGCACTGGCCAGTATAAGGGGGAAGTGGTCACACTATGAGGATGGATGACTCTGTCATCCGGTGGGACACTCACCATAGAGAAAAGTCACCCTATCAGCAGACACCCTATCAGCAGACACCTGAGTCCTCGTCCACTCAGTATCCTTACTGAAGACAGCTACCACCACATAGGCAAAGGCAGGATCCTGCTTCATCCTCGCAACTTCAACCTACACCTCTCAGCTTTAATATCTTTTTTGAAAATTCTTTTCTTTCTCTCAGTCTTCTCAGAAATATTCCACTTTATGTGATTTCACTTCATAAATAGTTTGAGAATCCAGCATTGCATGATTTGTTGCGGAATTCTGTCCCTTGGACTAGTCCAGCATGCTGTGTGCACTTCACTTACTTGGTTGGACATTTCCATTGGCACTGACTCTAAGTCAACTTGAAGGTGAAAGTGTTAGTTACTCAGTCATGTCCTGATGCTTTGCGACCCTATGGACCATAGCCCACCAGGCTCCTCTGTCCATGGGATTCTCCAGGCAAGAAAACTGGAGTGGGTTGCCATTTTCTTCTCCAGGGGACCTTCCTGACCTGAAGATCAAACCCAGGTCTCCTGCATTGCAGGCTGATTCTATATGGTCTGAGCCACCAGGGAAGTAAGCTTAACCTTTAATTAACTCAAATCATTATGCAAAAGAAATGGATAAGAAATTGAAGCAATAGCATTTTTTTATTTAATACTGCTATGAATTTCATGAGGACAAAGAATAAGGATGCATCAATTTGAGATCTCCAGAGTCTGAAATAGAACCATAAATTATATACATGCCTTAGAGAATCTGATTCATTGAAATGTTGCAACTCCAATCAGGATGAGCCTCTGTGAATTTTAACAATAAGAAGACATGGTACCTGATGCTGGCCAGTTGGAATGTTTGTTAGCTTTCAAAGGAGAGGAGTTATTCAACTACATATCCATTAAAGGAACACCACCCTTCAGCTACCAAAACCTTTCTCCTAAATTGGTAAGAATGACTTTTATCTAAACTGCTCGTGGACAGCAGCTATCAAAACATAGCCAAAATCATACAAGAAAATACTACATTCATGTTATACAAAGCTCACGAGGCTAAATTATAGGATAATTTTATCCCATATTGCTTGGAATATAATGAAATTTAACTTTGGAGCAAAATGTGGCCTCTACAGAACTTGAGATTCTATCAAAGAGGGAAACTCACCAGGTGTAGATAATCTGTCCTCTGGGATAAGTGTAAAGTATAATGTAGCAATCACCACCATAGAATTCACCGTACGAGTTTCGGTCAATTTCGACCCTACCGTTGTTTTCTACACGCCAAATCTAAAAGGAATAAATAGGTGTATCAAAATCAAAATCTTCTTTATCTAGTACTACTTCTCTAAGGTTTAAAAAAAAAACATTTTGGTTTAGATCTGTCATTAAAAACCTTTTACTTTTCTAACTAGTTACAAATCAAGCAACAGGAAGAAATTCTTGTCTGTTTGGTAATTGACTTCTTAAGTGTTTAGAGTTCTTTTATACTCTTTTCTTTTATACCCTTCATAGTACTTATCTCAGTTCTGAGCCTGTTGATTAATAAATACCTATTGTTTGATTGATTAGTGAAAATAACATGATGACACTCCAGTTACATGACAAACTGAAATATTTAGTTCAGAAATACATCTCTTAACTTACATAAATTTTTCATCAGTTGGGAGGCAGTTTTTTAAAACTTCTCCTTCCCTGTGCTTTAAGGCATGAAACTGTTTTTTTTTTTTTTTCCCCTCAGGTAAGAGTGGCAGATTGTGACTAAACAATAAAAATGACAAATTGCATGACTTCTATTTTCAAAATGTGCCATAAGACTAAGATAGAAGCAGGCAGAACTAGTTATTTTCTATTTTCTCCTCCTCATCACGAACTAAAGATATTTTTAATTAAAGGTTAAAAGTTGGATAGATGAGAGTTGTAAATGAAATGGGAAAGTAACACGTGAGTGAGAGACTGCAGGGACTGCACGCACACACATCCTCCTGCCTGGGTCCTGGGAGGCTCAGGATAGATCCTCTGTTTTGAAATTGAAGATGAGCAAGTGGAATGGAGCGGTGCAGTGCTTTCAGAGAGCAGCCTTCCTGCGCCGTCCCAGAGGAACAATGGCAGCATGGCTTGGCTACACCCCAAATCCTAGAGAAAACCCTGGACATCATCTTCCCAGGGTGGCATGGGAGGACTTCTCAGAACACTATGCTCTGATGTGGAGACGGCAGCCAGGACACATTTGGAGCTGGGGATCCATGTCCACCGCGGGGCTCTCTGGCTGTGCTGAGCTCCAGAAAAGGATGTCTGAGCAGGACACAGACTCAGGCCCCAAAACTGATAACCCTCTGACAGTGACCACAGGAGGCGCTTCTCCCTGTGTAGTTCCCATAACCCCTGCCCAGCTTAGAGTCACACTTCAAGCCTTTGAAAAGAAGAAAAACACCTTCTTAAATCTCTTACATTAAATCTCAGACTTTGGTCTGAGCAGTGTGTGATAAGCTCTGGGAATGAAGAGATAAATTATTCAATTCCTTCCCTCAAGGAACAACAAGAGGTCTGGGAGAAGAAATCTCTAAGTAAATGAACAACTCTGTGGTACTTCTACGATGAATCCATGAAGAACATGACTTCTGGCTTGAGGACAGAGAAAGGTCATTTCAGTGCAGAAAGAAGTCTCTTCAGAAGAGATGAAGCTTGTGACTTAACTGAGTTACAAAGGAGGAGTGGGAATGTCACCCAGATGGCGATGGCGAGGAGCCCTCGAGGCTGTGAAGGCTGAGGTGCGGAGAGCAAGGCTCAGTCATGGAAGGCCTGGGAGGCCCAGCTAAGGACGGATGTTCTCAGGAAGACTGTGGAGAGCCACCAACAGACTCTAGAACAGAAGTGATCTTATACAGTTCCCCTTAAGTTAGATGACTCAATGGCAGACCAAACATGAAGAGATTTTAGTTAGGGAGAATCCTTAGGAGGGTTTCGACAATTTTTGTCAAAAAATAGCAATAATCAACAAATTCATTTTGAATGCTCTAAAAACATCTGTGATGTTGGCACATAACACACAATTTGCCTTTGTGAATGCCCCTAAGGTGCAAGGGAAGGACAAACGTAGGGCCTGGAACTTTCGGAGCAATGCACCCACACTGGGCAAGTCTAGTTCCGAGAGCAGACGCAGGCTTGGACCAGGAAATGAGATGGAGACAGCTGGGTTCCTTGGAGGCCTCTAACACAAATTACCTAGTTTCTTAGAATCTCAGCAAACACACTACACACTAAGACTGAAGGTCAGACAACGCTGTCTTCCAACTTTCAACCCCCTGGTCTTGGATCATCTTTATTAATCATTAAGATGCACATTTTACAGTTTGTAGCTTCCTGAAGTTCTATTGCCACATAAACTGGCATCAATGGGCTTGACAGACAAATAGACGGAAACGTGTAAGTACCTGCACTTTGCCAGAACCATCATCCACCACGTGATGCTGGGCTGCCATTTGTGGGGAACTGTGCAATTTTGAGGCATCAAATGGAATTTGTTTTACGTGAGCCACTTTTTCTGTGACATACACTTTCCCGAAGCCATCGCTCTGATCTCTATCTCTCCAGTCCTTAAAGAACTGTTTGAAGATTGGTGTTTCACCTCCTTCTGGAAGAACTTGAATCTGAAATGTAAAAAATTATTATTATTATGATTAGCTCAGTGGGTAGAGCATCAGACTTTTAATCCAAGGGTCCACGGTTCATGTCCCTGTTCAGGTGCTCTGGTTTGGGCTTCCCTGGTGGCTCAGTAGTAAAGAATCCGCCTGCCAATGCAGGAGACATGGGTTTGATCTCTGGGTCAGGAAGATCCCCTGGAAAAGGGAATGGCAACCCACTCTAGTATCCTTGCCTGGGAAATTCCATGGACAGAAGAGCCTGGCAGGATATAGTCCATGGGATCGCAAATAGTCGAACACGACTAGTGATTAAACAACAATAATTATAAACAGAAAAATAAGAGACTAAGGAAAAACAATAGTTGTGGAGAAAAAACTAAGGAAATGCAAAGAGGAACCTTTTTTTTTTTTTTAAAGATGACAAATGTAAACTTAGAAGCTGGAATCCTTATATGAATACAAAAGGAAAAGTATCAAATATGAAGCTAAAACAATTCAACCCTGCTTTTTTTCTTATAGCTGAAGTAAGTGCCAATGAATTTGCATGTTTGAGAGAAGAATGAAGTCATTTCATATTTTTCCATTACAGTCAAATAAGTTTGACTGTTTTTCTATATTAGGTTCATAGAAGTTCTGTGACCTGAAAGAAATTATCTCCTTGTGCTGCTTTTGCCAGGACAGAAAAATGAAGAGAAAAGATGAAGCTAGGAGATTCAGAAAAGAGCAACTAGTCAGTGTCTAAATTAATCTCCATGAAGGCAAGTATTTTCTGGGCCTTAGTCCATGCTGATACAACTTGCTCTAGGGAATAACTGATATATGCTCTCAATTAATTCAACTGTGCTTGACCATCTTGACTTAAAGGCTGTGCAGGAAGTGAATGGGCTTTTATTCTAATCACAGAGTCCCACTGAAAGTCTAATCTCCAATTTCTGTAAAATTCTGTCCTCCACACAGAGTTCTAGAGCACAGGACGCAACATTGCAGGCACATAGGTAAGAATGACTTCTGTGTATGTTTTTTGGAACCAAATTCGCTCAGGAGTTTTGTGGTGATGTCATGAGCTCCCATATCTAAAAAATTTTTCCTAGCTAGTTCATTTCCATACGTACTTGGGTATTCGTAGAATAATTCATTTGCTGTAGGAATTCCTCAGCTGTCTTCATGGCAGCCTTTCTCTCCTGGGGATTAGCATCTTTACCTAACATGCAACATAAATGAAAGAGAATTTTAGAGAGGCAAGATATTACATGATTAAGAGATACTTGTGCACCAAAAATCAAACATAATTATAATTTAATTTAACTACAATACTGAAAAATGGCAAAAACTTCCTAGTATACTAAATATATTTAACAATATTATAATATAGAATATATAAAAAATTCTATTTCTAGTACCCAAAGACTTTCTTTTACCCCATTATCCCTAGTAAATAAGGCTAATAGTAAGAAAATATGGTTTTGATGTCTGCATTGTATAGATCATGCAGAAAGGTAAGCTTTTTTTAAGTCAGAAAAGATGTTTTATTTATCTTTCTGAAGAAATACATATAAATCTGAAGTATGTCAACAATGCCAATGGCATTTTTTTTTTTTTTACCTTTCCATACAAAAATCTGTTTTGCAGCACCGTGGTCCAAAATGAAGCATTCTTCAGACAGAAGCATCGCCATGGAGAAGGGGTTTTCTTCTGCCACCAGACTCACTTTCATGGAGCCACTGGCATCTGAAACCTGACATGAAAACCATGAGCTTGCTTGAGGATCATCAGTGAGTTCTAAACTGTGATCATGGTGACGGCTGCACAACTCTGTACATGTAATAAAAACCACTGAATTGCGCACTTTAAATAGATAAACTATATATGTAAGTTATATCTCAACAAAGCTATTTCAAAGAAAACAAAGACAAAAAAAAAAAAACCCTCATGGACCCAGTTAGACCTGGAAAAGACTTTCTTAAAGCCCTTTAGGATAAAAGTACTACTAATAAAAAGCTAAGTTTCAACACATAAAATAATAGTGATAATAATCATGGATAAAGTTTGTTTCAGTTTTCACATATACCAGGAGCCACACAATGAAATTTACATGATTATTTCTTAGTCTTTATAAAAATCTTTGAAATAGATACTCTTGTACTCATTACACACACACAAAGCTGAAGCTTAAATGTTCATTCATTCAATATTCACTGAGTACTACCATATCCCAGACACTGTGGTAAGGAAGGCCCTGATACATTATAGCTTATGCGTACAGACTTTTTTCAATATGGAGCCTGTCATTTACTTAAATACTCTGTATAAATTATCAAAGTAAATCTCACGTCACAAATAAAACATCATAAAATAAAACTTGTTACATCTGTGTCACAAGTAAACTTACGGAGACTCCCGAAGTTTGGAAACGGCTACAGAAGTTTTTTTTTTTTTTTTAAGCTGGAGACATATAGCTTACAAAGTCTTACAAAATTTCCTAGGTTAGAATTCAGTTTTTTCAAGGCCTGGTAGGCTGTAAGGTAATCCACCTGGGCACTTGTTAAATATGCAGATTTGAGGGTCCTCCCTAGATGAGTGGTGGGGTTTTACAACACTGCAGTGCGGCTTGAATTCTGTATTTTTAGAAATCACCCGAGGTGAGTCAGCTTCCCAGCCCTGTGTTGTTGCGTTAAGTCACTTCAGTCGTGTCTGATTCTTTGAGACCCTATGGACTGTAACCTGCCAGGCTCCTCTGTCCATGGGATTCTCTAGGCAAGAATACTGGAGTGGGTTGCCATGCCCTTCTCCAGGGGATCTTCCCTACGCAGGGTTAGAACCCGAGTCTCTTACGTCTCCTGCATTGGCAGGAAGGGTCTTGACCACTAGCGAGCGCCACCTGGGAAGCCCTGTTCAGCTATTTCAAATTATTTTCAGGACTGAAATAGAAGTATGCAATACATAATAGACCCACTAGAGGGAGCATTGACTCAAGATTAACATTGTGTGTCAGTCGACTCTGAGACCCTACGGACTGTAACCTGCCAGGCTCCTCTGTCCATGGAATTCTCCAGGCAAGACATCTGGAATGGGTTGCCATTCCCTTCTCCAAGGGATCTTCCCGAACCAGAGATGGAACCCTGGTCTCCTGCACTGCAGGCAGATTATTTATCAACTGAGCCACCAGGGAAGCCCCAAGATTAACATGTTCATGCTTCTTTCTTTACTCTCATGATGTTCTCTGAGGGGAGAACAGCTTTATTTAATGAGGTAACATAAAAGGTATTTGTTAAACTCTTGAAATTGGGTTTTAGAAACCCAACTCTAACAATAAAAATAATCAATGTAAATTAAAATAAATTTATGCTTTAAAAATAAATAATTAAATTATTATTTAATTAAAATTAATTTTAAAATAAATAAAAATAATCAAAACAAAACCCAATAATAAAAAATAAGCAGTCACAAAATCTGTAGAATAACAATTTCTGTGTGGTTTATATTAAAATTATCAGCATTTAGGAGTGGTAAAGACATTTTCTTTTGCCATCTAGACAAAAAGAATCTATTTCTCCTTTCTTTCTGCAGAAAAGGAAGTTATTCTACACAAGACAGTCACTTGAACTTCGTTTAAAAATCACAGTGTGTCTGAGCTGGACCATCCCTTTAAAGAGCAGAAAATAGACGTCCTTCTTATCAGAGATGAGAAAAGGACTCAATTCTACAGGGAGACTGTGGTCTGCTCGAAATCATGTGCTTGGAAAGTTACAGAGGGAGGGAATGCTTAACGGATCCCATGTGAACAGTCTCCTCACCTGGTACATCTTGTGGATTTTGTTACCCTCACCAGCAATAAAATCATAAAATTGTGGATTGGAAGGAACCTAAGTAGTTCCAGTTTAATCTCTCTTTTGTCAGATAAGAAAACTAAGACCCAGAATGGCCGTGTCTTGGCCAAGGTCGCCCTGGCAGTCCTTCCCACAGAGCTAACATGGAACTAAGTCTGCCAACACCCAGGACAGTTTTTACCCTTTTTCCTTCCAGCTGTTTGATTTGATAGCCTTGCCCTCTTATAAAAAAGACTTCATGATGGCTAAACAGGATATTTCAAGTGAGGTCACAATTTTATAGCTCATTAGGATTTCATAAGAAAAAGCTTACAGTCTTTGTACTCTACGAAGGAAACACTTTATTGAATGTATTGTACTGAATGTAAGATATCAGGACATATTGTCGCTGGAGCAACGAGCGGCGGCTGCGCGGTGCTGGAGCAGCGAGCGGTCGAGAGGGGATACCCCACCTCCAAGGCAAGGAGCACCAGTTGCGCTTTGCACCAAAGAATTCATGCTTTTGAACTGTGGTGTTGGAAAAGACTCTTGACAGTCCTTTGGACTGAAAGGAGATTCAACCAGTCCATCCTAAAAGTGATCAGTCCTGAATAATCATTGGAAGAACTGATGTTGAAGCTGAAATTCCAATACTTTGGCCACCTGATGCGAAGAGCTGACTCATTTGAAAAGACCCTGATGCTGGGAAAGATTGAAGGTGGGAAGAGAAGGGGACGACAGAGGATGAGACGGTTGGATGGCGTCACCGACTCAATGGACGTGGGTCTGCGTAAACTCCGGGAGTTGGTGATGGACAGGGAGGCCTGGCTTGCTGTGGTCCATGGGTCACAAGGAGTCGGACACAACTGAGTGACTGAACTGAACTGAACTGTTGCAAACTAGTACAGCAACAATATATATAATTTTTTAATTTAAATCACAGCAAATTATTTGTTGTTTTTAATAAAAATTTTAAAAGTAATAGAAATAAGAGTTTTAAATAACTGTGTTAAAGCAAAGAACAAATTCTTCCCACACATTTCTCTTTGAGAGCAACGAGGAGCATTGTCATCTGTGGCAAACAGTCCCTCCCCAGCAGGTCTCCCCAGCACCATCCTGTCCAATAAAAACAACAGAACTTCCTACCAGTGAACTCACCATGTAGAGTTTAGCCATTTTCCTATTAGTTATATCTGCTTTGATGTCATCATCATCTTCTCCATCCCTAAGCTTTGGCTTTTTCCCTAATACCTGGAAAAAAGAGTACAGATAAAAAGATAAAGACCTCTTATTAATGGCACAAAGTTTGAAAAAAAGATTCCTAAGTCATAGATTATAAAATATTAGCAACTGAAATGACAAGGCTCAGACATTTCTCACCAATCATACTAAACTGGCCTTCTCCCACAGGTCAAATCAATCGACAGCATTAAGTAAACAAACACTGAGTTTGCTGGTGATGTGAACTTTCAAGAAAGTGAAATCCCAAACTTGAAAGTGTAGGTCTCCGTATTATTGAAAACTGCTGCTGCTGCTGCTAAGTCGCTTCAGTCGTGTCCGACTCTGTGCGACCCCATAGACAGCAGCCCACCAGGCTCCCCCGTCCCTGGGGTTCTCCAGGCAAGAACATTGGAGTGGATTGCCATTTCCTTCTCCAATGCATGAAAGTGAAAAGTGAAAGTGAAGTCCCTCAGTCGTGTCCGACTCTCAGCGACCCCATGGACTGCAGCCCACCAGGCTCCTCCGTCCATGGGATTTTCTAGGCAAGAGTACTGGAGTGGGGTGCCATTGCATTCTCCATTATTGAAAACTAGTAGGAATTAATTAAAATATGAGTTCTAAGTTCACCTGTGCAACAAAATATCTTCCATAACCTCTGTTTCTACAAGCAATCTATAGGTTTTATTAATTTATTGTAACAAAGTCTTGGGCAAAATTACTATTTGAGGGTAGGGTACTATTATTATTATTGATATAGGCTAGGCTAGATGAAATGTCAGTTAATCATATGCTTTGCTTCCTGCTGCATTTTTGACACAGAACAAATGAATGTTGAATGAATGAATGTGCTTATGTACTCTTTGCACACCTGATGCAATCCAAAAGTTTAAGAAAGCATTTTGTAGAAAATACATTTGGATCTGCTCTGAATTTCTGTACACTAAAATCATCCCCCAAAATGCCCATAAAGACCTTAATTAATGAATTTAATTAACTGACATAAGTATCATAGTATGTTAAGAACAGGAATCAAATATAAATGTATTCAAAACAATATGAGTTTTATAACACAAATATAAATGCAAGTTTAAAAATGCAAAGATGCTATTCATTTAGATTTAATAAATATTTAATATACAATGAAATTCCATGCATAATGTGTTTTACAGTCAGTATTCCTTACAAATATACTGTATGAAAATACATACTGCTGAATACCAGACAACAATAAAAGCTTAAATTCTAACCTATGCATGAGTACAGCACAGTCTCGAGTTTAGAAATATACTAAAGACTTATTTTCCTCTGGGAATATGCCCATCTTTTTGCCTACACAATGATCCATAAAATCCTTTAATTATTGAACATACTAAATGATTGCAATATAGTTTTCTTCTTTTGCTAAAAGTAGGATCAAACAAAAGTTAAAATGCAATCAAAATTGCTTTTTTTATAACAATTTTATCTTGGTTAGAAATATGTATTCCTTATAAGAGCAGTGAAAGATGTCATATACCCTTTTAAAGTTCTACTCCAATGAAGACAGTAGTTTGGAATCAATAGTTTGGGTTAAAGGACATATTTAATACTGAAGCAGAGAAATCTTATCTGAGAATGCTCCTTGAAAGTTTCACCTAAACCAAGACCTGTCATTCCAGCTTGGAGTCCTCCCCTTTCCTTCAGTTAGTTCCTGTAAGTTTCCACTTAAAAGTACCACCATCCTCTAACATGCTCCAGACGTAACTTTATCTTTCCACAAAATTGACCATTCTCCATCCCTGTCAGCAAATCTCTATTCCTCTCTCCACCTGGACTTACAATCATGACATCAGTTTTGAATACCTGCTGTCCTTCTTTTTGAATCTCTTAGCTGCTCAGTCATTAAATTCTCCCTCTTTACTGATGATGTTGAAAGTCTCTGATCCCTGTCTACATTAACCTCCACCCTAGTGAAGTTCTTCATCACCCAAGTCACAGGTTATGCCTACTCCTGTCAATTCCCTCCGGCCTTCAGGGCCCCATTCATCTTTTCATCCAGAAAGTTATTCTTTACAGTGGCTGGAAGACTCCCTATTTCACTTTACTTCAGTGTTTCAAGAAGATGACTCCAGATAAGATATACATCTTTTATCTGCAATAGTGATTTTTTTTTTCAATTTTTTTGTTTTATTTATTTATTTATGGCTGTGCTGGGTCTTCACTGATGCCCGGGCTTTCCTCTAGTTGCGGAGAGCAAGGGGCTACTCTCTAGTTGGGTACACAGGCTTCTCGTTACCGTGGCTTCTCTCGTTGTGGAGCACGGCTCTAGGGCGTGTGGGCTTCAGTAGTTGCGGCTCCCAGAGTCTAGAGCACAGGCTCAGTAGTTGTGGCACACTGGCTCAGCTGCCTCAAGGCATGCGGAATTTTCCTGGACTGGGGATGGAACCCATGTCCCCTTCGTTGACGAGCCCTCAGGGACGCCTGGCAGTAGTGATCCTTAAGGTTCAATGTGCTCAAGCAACATCTGGGTAACTTGATAAAATACAGATTCCCAACTGCCAGCTGTTACAGTGGATTTGAGGTGAAACACAGGAATCTGCAGGATTGCCAGGTGGCACTAGCAGTAAAGAACCCACCTGCCAATACTGGAGCCATAAGAGAAATGGGTTCTATCCCTGGGTTGGGCAGATCCCCTGGAGGAGGCCATGGTAGCCCACTCCAGTATTCTTGGCTGGTGAATCCCACAGACAGAGGAGCCAAGTGAGCTACAGTCCATGTGGTCGCAAAGAGTCACACACAGTGGAAGGGACTTAGCACACGGGCATTCACCAGAAATCTGCAGATGATTTTGAACTGGATGCTACTGACAGAGCCCCAACTCCTCTGAGATGATTCTGAACTGGATGCTACTGACAGAGCCCCAGCTCCTCTGCTTGGTTTCCAAGGCACCTCCAGAGGCTGGATGTAACGTACTCGGCATTATTTCCCAGCATCTACCAAGTAACCTCCTCTAATCAGGCTGATGTTTTCCATGTTTCCCGGCAGCCATGCACTTTCCTTCCCCAGGGCGGTACATAATGCTGCATGTAACTGTCACCTAGGTTGATGGGGTGTGGCAGAAGCAAAACCGAACAATTACTCTTTGGTTGATTCAGCTAATTATAATTAGCACAATACTGTTCAGCATAGTAATAGCTACCACTTATTGAATGTCTCCTATGAGTCACACATTGGGTCAGGAGCTTTAGACACATGTTAATTTCAACCTTATAAGAGCTCCTGTGAACCAGATACTCTTATCATTTTACAGAAAAGGTCACTGATACCCAATGAAGCAAAGAGATTGTTTTACACACTGCTACGTGTTGAGGCTGAGATTCTGGTTGTTGTTCAGCTGCTCAGTCATGTCTGACTCTTTGTGATTCAATGGACTGCAGCACACCAGTCTTCCCTGTCCTTCACCAACTCCCAAAGTTTACTCAAACTCATGTCCATTGAGTCAGTGATGCCATTCAACCATCTCATCCTCTGTCGTCCCCTTCTCCTCCCACCTTCAATCTTTCCCAGCATCAGGGTCTTTTCTAATGAGTTGGCTCTTCGCATCAGGTGGCCAAAGGATTGGAGTTTCAACTTCAGCATCAGTCCTTCCAATGAATATTCAAGGTTGATACTCTTTAGGGTTGACTGGCTGGATCTCCTTGCAGTCCAAGGGACTCTCAAGAGTCTTCTCCAATGCCAGTTCAAAAACATCAATGCTTCGGCACTCAGCTTTCTTTATGGCCCAACTCTCATAACCATATATGATTGCTGGAAACTGTAACTTCGACTATACGGACTTTTGTCGACAAAGTGATGTCTCTGCTTTTTAATACACTGTCTAATTTTGTCATAGCTTTTCTTCCAAGGAGCAAGTGTCTTTTAATTTCATGGCTGCAGTCACCATCCACAGTAATTTTGGAGTCCAGCAAAATAAAATCTTTTATAAGGTTTCTCAGGAGACAGGTAAAGGTGGCCTGGCATTCCCATCTGTTTAAGAATTTTCCACAGTTTGTGGTGATCCATACAGTCAAAGGCTTTCAAGTAATCAGTGAAGCAGAAGCAGCTATTTTTCTGGAATCCCCTTGCTTTTTCTATAATCCAAAAAATGTTGGCAATTTGATCTCTGGTTCCTCTGCCTTTTCAAAATCCAGCTTGTACATCTGGAAGTTCTTAGTTCATATACTGCTGAAGCCTAGCTTGAAGGCTTTTGAGCATAATCTTCCTAGGAGGTACAACGAGCACAATTGTGCGGTAGTTTGACCATCCTTTGGCATTGCCCTTTTTTAGGGACTGGAATGAAACTGACCTTTTCCAGTCCTGTGGTCACTATTGAGTTTTCCAAATTTGCTGACATATTGAATGCAGCACTTTCATAGCATCATCTTTTAGGATTTGAAATAGCTCAACTGGAAATCTATCACCTCCACTTGCCTTGTTCATAGTAATACTTCCTAAGGCCCACCTTACTTCAGACTCCATGATGTCTGGCTCTAGGTGAGTGACCATACCATCATGGTTATCTAGGTCATTAAGACTTTTTTTGTAGTTTTTCTGTGTATTCTTGTATTCTTCTTAATCTCTTTCGCTTCTAATAGGTCCTTACTGTTTCTGTCCTTTATCATGCCCATCCTTACATGAAATGTTTCCTTGATATCTCCAATTTTCTTGACATGGGTTATTTTATACTTGTCTGAGATTGATTTTATTTCTTTGAAAATTATCCATTAATGATAGTACCGCACTTGTCTAAACACCATGTAGTGGAATGCATTTATCTATTTATTGCTTTTTATTACGTTGCATGTATTCAACTACAACTTTTCAAGTGCCATAATGTCCCACACTTAATATAACCAATGCTTATATATCAGTGTGTACCAGACACCTTTCTAAGCACTTTACATTTATTAAATTGTTTCATATTCATAACAAGCTATGAGGTGGCACTTTCATTATCCCATTTTACGCTTGAAGAAACAAGACTAAGTTCATGCAGCTAGTAAGTGACAAAGTCCAGATTTGAACTCTGACTCCAGAGTATGTGTTCTTAACTAACAGGCTGTGCTGTCTCTCCAAGCTATGTCCAAAAGTCTTCACTTCACTGTTTAGGACTTGTCGCTGGAGATGAAGCAGAGGGTGCTTCATAGCAGGGATTGTATATTTCTATTTATTGTCATGTTTATTTCTCCCATTCTGATCAGAATAATGCCAGCAAATACAGCGTGCGGCACTCACCCTATACACAGTGGGTGGGGTACTCTCCCTTCCTGTCTGCATAGCTTTCATTTTCCTCAGAGTCCCATCTGCCTACTCCCCTTTCCTCTTGGTTCTGCCTATGCTGTGGGCATTACAGGCTGAAAGAGAGGAGTTCTTTCATCTGTCAGTGTTGTGGGAGCAAACAGCCCTTAAAAAAGATAAAACAAACATGGAAGAGCTACTAAAAAATGTAAAACAGTAAAACCATGGTACTTTTTTATCCACAAAATCATCAGAGGTTAGGAAAAAACTGACAATATCCAGTGTTGGGAAAAATTCAGTATTCTACCAGGCATTCTGGTGAGAAGGAACATTCTTCAAAGTGATGAACAATGACAAAAACCTTAAAAGCATGGCCTATCCAGCCTACTCTGTGGACCATACTTCACAAGATACGTGAAAAGTCCACTAAACACATATCCTAACACAAAAAAACCCAGCTGGTTTACCTTCTGAAAGTCACAGCCATGCACAGCACGTTTCTCTGTATACATATGGTTTAGCCAGGTATGCTACTAAATTATTAAAAGCAAACTTCATAAATTAAACTATGAACGGTGGCCACTTCTTTTATAATTTTATTTTAAAGATATGGAAGAATATTTAATAAATTTTCAGAAAAATGCATGTGTGTCATCAACAGCGCTTGCGTAATGTTTTTAAAAAATACAGGTCATAGATAAGAAAGAGTTCCTCCACCAACTATGTCTACTCACGCTTGGAAGGCAGCTCTGCTCACCACTATACCACCAACACTGTACTCTATTTACTCTCATGTGTAACGTAATTCGTGTCAACATATGCATATAAATACACATTAAGGAATATGATGGCATTTCAAATAAATGACTTGGATAGGAAAAAAAAAAAGGATGCCTATCATTTGATTCAATCCTTCTATTCTAGTAGCTTATTCTAAAGAAATAATTAAAATGTATAATTAAAATGTATGCAAAATTTATCCCCACCATCCCTGGGATTCTCCAGGCAAGAACACTGGAATGGGTTGCCATTTCCTTCTCCAAAGCGTGAAAGTGAAAAGTGAAAGTGAAGTCACTCAGTCGAGTCCGACTCTTCACTACACCATGGACTGCGGCCCACCGGGCTCCTCCGTCCATGGGATTTTCTAGGTAAGAGTACTGGAGTAGGTTGCCATCGCCTTACTTAAACTAATTACCACTTCATTTTAACTTTGTGATGGTGGTTTAGTCGCAAAATCGTATCTGACTCTTTGTGACTCCATGGACTGTAGAGTCCAACAGACTTCTCTGTCCATGAGATTTCCCAGGCAAGAATACTGGAGTGGGTTGCCATTCCCTTCTTCAGGGGATCCTCCCAACCCAGGGAGCAAACCCAGGTCTCCTGCATTGCAGGCAGATTCTTTACCAACTAAGCCAACAGGGAAGCCTGACTACCTCAGGCTTCTGTCTCAGCCTTATTCCCTCAGTTCATCAAAGGAGAGTAAATATTACTGGATCCCTAACAGCTCTAGGCATTTTGACCAAAGAAGCACTTGTTAATGTAAAGACCTAGAAGGAGCTAGCAGGGGCCCAGGGTTCTTAAGTTTTCAGCTAGGAAATGAAGTAGCTCCAAAGATCACAGGGACTAGTTTGTTACAGATGAGGACCTAATTTGTTACAGATGGGATGTGAATACAAAAATGGTCGTATCTCTATCTTTTCCTCTCTTTTTATCAGTAACATAATGGAAATGCTTAATAATGTAAAACACGACTCCAAGTATATTAAAGAGGTTGGAAATTTGTGGAAATACAATTTTGTTCTTTGCCTGGACTTTCTTTTCTGCTGTTTATTCTTTGCCTTCAACAGGAGCTCAATTCAAAACAACTCAGGAGACATTTACATTAAATTATTAAAGCAAACACACAACCCAGCTCTATATTCACAATCCCCGATCTTCAGAATTTCTAGGTTTTCATGACCTGTGCCAAGACCATCCTCAGCATCTTGCCTGTTTCTTTTGTAAGATCCACTGCAACTTTGTTTAAAGAATAAGTTGGCCTATGTGTAAATTTGTTTTCTTAGAAAGGATCAAGCAGTTAAGGAAAACTTTGCTATACTTTCATAATCCTTACTGACTTCTCACATTTGCAATTGTATTTATTTATTTTAAAGCTTTTAGCCAGAGCCATCTATTTTGGATACAAAATTCCAACATTTGCAATCTAGCTCATACAAGATCCATTTTCCCTCCTTTGACATTCAACAGAAACTTCAAGATATTTGGACACTTTACAGTAAGAAATTAAAGTAAATAATAAGAAAAGAAGAGATAATGATGTGGCCTGGAAGAAGAACAGTACATAACTCAAACTCCAAATCACCTGGGATAAAAATTATTTACACTGGTGTCAAGTCCTACGGTGTTAAACAGAGGGTCTTATGTACTTCTCAACCCAATTTCATCTCAAGATTAGGAAAATGAGTTAGGAGTGTGCCTTAGGCCCAGGTCTTAAAAACACTGAAGCAAGGATGTAACTAACCCCCTGGAATTCCAAGTCCTACTGCAGTGCTTTTAAGAGAATGAGACATGGCATTGTTTTTACCTTAATTATTTTACTGTAAATGGCTCTGCTTCTTTTTTCACTAAAAACAGAGTAAGTTTCTGCATTCTAAGAGCTAAAATTTTAACTGCTCAGTAGTTTTGTGTTTTATTTCCTTTCCCTAACTGGAAAAAAGATCAATACAGTGCAAGCATATGGTAAATAGAAAGAAACTGTTCAAGTGAAGTACAGCCTCATAGTTTCAGTATATTTACTTACTTCGAGACAGTTTATGTCTTTGATAAGACTAATATTTGATAACAGGGAAGAAACACTCATATAGAATGACAGGCAATTCCGAGGTACAGTGGCACCCTCCTGTAGCCAGCTCCACCTAATATGGAAACAGTCCAACATTTGCCCTCCTGCTCTCTCTCACTGATGTACTTCCCCACCTCTAAAACACCTTTATCCCTTTACTGGTAAGTCATATAAAGGGTAATTTAATACATCAAATAGTGGGTAAGGTATTTTAGACCGAGGGAAAGCATGTGAAATACCTGTTTGGATAAAAGGACAAAAGTGAAATGAGTGTCTGCAAGAGAGCTTCGTTTCATTATCCTGCTAGGGCTGTCCAGTAGAATTTTCTGTGACTATAATGTTTCATATCTGTGTGATCCAATACAGTGGTCACTAGCTACCTGTAGCTACTGAGCACCTAAAATGTGGTGAATGTCACCAAGTAACTAAATTTTAAGTGTTATTTAATTTTAGCTAATTTAAACCAAAACCTAAATAGCCACTTGTGTCTCACACGTCAAATGCATGCTTCATTTGACAATGTAGCTCAGGAGGATGCAGAGAACGCTGTGGCCAGGGGAACTGATCATGATGGAGACCTGAACCTCAGCATTACTGTAATAACCACACTGTAGAGATTATATTCAGGGAGTCAACATCATGAGAAAGTTAACTCATAAATGATTATAATATAGAAAGCTAATCCACAAAGTGCTACTACATAAAGCTAACATGACTTTCTTTAACATGGAAATATAACTCCCAAGTTATTAAAATATATAAGCCAGAATGTCAACTTACTAAACTAGAGCAGCTGTTTTCCGCTGACTGCATACTAGAACCACCTAGGAGTTATAATAAAGAACACTCAAGTTTGAACCCCAGCCCCAGAGATTCTGAATGAAGCCCTAGCACTGTGTATTTGGAGAGACTCTGGGCTGGGTACAGTGATACAATTTAAACCTTTAGTGGTATCAGCTTTGGTAGCATGGCTCACTCATCTTCACCATCAGGACAAGTCTGCCGAGCATTTCTGACTGTCACATGCATGCAGGCTAAGTCACTTCAGTCATGTCCAACTCTTTGCAATCCAGAGGACTGCAGCCCTCCAGACTCCTCAGTCCATGGGATTCTCCAGGCAAGAACACTGGAGTGGGTTGCCATTTCCTTCTCCAGGGGATCTTTCCAATCCAGGGATCGAACCCATGTCTCTTACATCTCCTGCACGGGCAGGTGGGTTCTTAACCACTAGTGCCACCTGGGAAGCCATATCTTCACAAAAAGAATTAATCTTGTGGACAAATTAACATAGGCTGGTGCTCTGGAGGTTGCCCTGAGTCAAATCTGAAAGATTCTAGGCTTTCTGCTCCTTCTGGGGATTATTAGACCTTTTTCCTGTAAGATCTCAAACCCATTTGGATATTTCTACCTGACCAGTGCTTGAATGCACGCTTTCATCATTGGTCTTTATGGTTCCTAATCTTCATGCTTCACAATGAGCATCCTCCACCCTTGTCTTTTTCACAATCCCTTCTCTTACTAATATTAGACAATCTGAGCTGGATGGACCCACAACTAAATGACTCCGTGACCTTATTCTCATATTTCAAATGGTATAATAATTACTACCACTCACAGTTATGATGATGATTAAATGAAATAAATAAACCTGAGTTACATATAAAACTTAATCAGATTAGGTAGAGTTTTATGACAAGAGAGTTGTGAAAGTTCCTCTTTACTTAATTCAGAAAACCAGATATTTTTCAAGCACCTCAGAGTACATGAAAGCCATTTTGAATTTGCTCAGTTAAATGTTGGTGCTAGGAAATTTTAAAAATAAAAAAAAAGAAAATTCCCAAACACCAACATTCAACTGAGCAAATTCAAAACGGCTTTCATGTACTCTGAGGTGCTTGAAAAATATCTGCCTACCTTTTATACTCACATTAAAACAATGTATTTTCTTTCAAAGAAAATGTCTACCCCAATTACCCTGCACCTAATGCCTCTAGAGTATGGATGAAAGGTTGCACTCTAATCCTAAGTGATATAAAATAAAGGGTCAAGCCAGCCTATTGAGCACAAAAAATTATGCTACAAAAGCTAACGCTTTCAGTATGGAATACACAAAACAGGTATGGCTGTCAAAAATGCATAGCAAAATTTTGGAAGATCAACAGATGTGGGTCCCATCTCTCTTCATGTTTAAGATCTGCCATGGAATGAAAATCTGCCATGATCTGTGAACCACAGACATCCTATTCCCAACCCACGTGGGCAAGTTACATAGGCTCTCTGTGACTTTCTTCATAGAGTGAGGACGCAGAGATGCTATTGGTGTTTTGCCCATCTCGCCTGGGTCTACCCCCAGGCTCATCAGCAAGTAATTCCTTAAAGACCAAAGCCTTCTGCTGTCTTATCTGATGGCATGATCTGGCCACAAAGCTGTACCATACCCATACACAAGGCAGCTGGAGGTTCTGGAGAGTTAATACCCAAGGGGTGACCCTCAACCAATGAGGGATAAGAGTTACCAGCTAAATTCTGCAGCCACCTCAGCCTTCAGTGGGCCAGTTCTGAAGTGTTTTCCATATAGTTTCTCAGAGGGTCCCTCTAGGACTAGGTCCCAGTTGCCTGTAGCAGTAAGTAACTTACTAACAAACTATTGCTGCATTTCACTCCTACTCTGTGCTTCCAGGATCATCTTCCAAATAACAATCTGCTCCCAAGTCCTTTTCCCCAAATAGGCATTTGAGGAACATAAACCAAGACAGGGGATAGTAAATGTATCCATTTCATAGGGCTATTTATGAAGTAAATGAGAGGATAACAGGCAGGAAGGCCAGGGGTCTCCAAATGGAGGAAATAAGCTGCAAGTGTCAGACATTTTTTATCTCTCTTTTAAGTGGCAGGAGGAAACAAACTAGTGATATGTTTTTTTTTTTCCCTTCTCTATACAAATTTAAAAAGGAGGTTCTTCTTAAAATACTGTGCTGCCATAATGACACCTGGTTCACCTGAAGTTAACCTTTCTCAAACCTTGAGTTAACCAATGCATTTTTCTTATGGAAATGTTTGTCTTAAGCTATGTTAATATACTATGCATTTATCCCAGACTCTGTCTTCAAGTCCCTAATGCCTCATGGCTCAGAACCAACTTGACAAACCAGTTTGTTATACTCAGACATTGTCCCCCTAATCTGTGTAAACGAAACTATTTGTATGGTAATCTGCCTTTCTACAAGATTCAAGTCAACCATTTTATGGCCCTGGGATGATACCCTGGTGCCAAGATTATCCCAAAATACATCTTTTGGATGAGGGGCTTGATGCCATTCTGAGTTTTAAGACATTCCTTTCTTTCATTAACAGACTGCTAGTGACTATATATTGGAGAAGGCAATGGCACCCCACTCCAGTACTTTGCCTGGAAAATCCCATGGATGTAGGAGCCTGGTAGGCTGCAGTCCATGGGGTCGCTAAGAGTTGGACATGACTGAGCGACTTCACTTTCACTTTTCACTTTCATGCACTGGAGAAGGAAATGGCAACCCACTCCAGTGTTCTTGCCTGGAGAATCCCAGAGACGGGGGAGCCTGGTGGCTGCTGTCTATGGGGTCACACAGAGTTGGACACGACTGAAGTGACTTAGCAGCAGTGACTATATAATATCCAGCTAAAAACTAGCAGGCGGGTATTCTTTCTGCCCCCTTCTGATGTCTATGTCAGAAGATTTCTCTATGTCTTTTATACTTAAATAAGACTTTATTACACAAAAGCTCTGAGTGATTAAGCCTCGTCCCTGGCCTCGGACTGAATTCTTCTCTTTCGGAGGCCAAGAATCCCGGCGTCTTTTCGTGGTTCAGCAACAACCTTTCATAAACCAGCTTATCCATGTACAGCCCATATAAGAATGCCAGTTGCAAGTGGGCCCTGGATGTTTGTCCTGGTGCTGCTTGTTTTACCTCCTCTGCAGCAAACAAAATCCATGACAAATTTGTTTTTTAGGTTATTGAATTTTTGTGTGCTTGACAAGAAGCACTTGCATCATCTAAAGAAAAATGCAGCTAGAAAGAAGAAAAAGTGAACAGAAAATTCAGCAAACTAGTGAACCGTTTGCCCTTACCCGTGTAAAGGAGGACAAGATGAAATTATTCTTCTGTATTTTAATATTTAATTTACAAAATGAAAATGTCAAGGAGTTATGAATCACTGAATCTCAGAGATCTCGCCCTTCGATATTTGTATCTGGCTAATTCTTAGCACAGGGACAAGAAGAAATCACCTGAAACTGCCAAAAGAAATACAGTCTTACTATCAGTTCTTTTATTACTATATATATATATATATATATTTATATACACATATATATATAATCACTAATGTCACAGCAAACATGAGGAAAAATAAAACTAATAGAGAAACTAGAAACATGCCATTCTAGTGTAATATTTGTGTTAGTTTATCAATTCAGATATAGGGAAGAGCCACCCTTCCATACAGGCCATCTGTCATGGAACTGCATTATCCTATTGATAGGGCTTATCACTCTTCCCTCACTTCAGCTACAAACTAAAGGAGAAATTACCTCATTCAAAAAAGCTTGCCAAGTAGTATTAGCTTGGATTGACTATATAAAGTGACATCTTATTAGTAAGGTCACGAATCTTTATGTTGAACTTTGGTGTGATAAAGTAAATTATTTGAAAAATCATCTTCCTGTAGTATATCTGGTTAGCTATACTTTTACTATATTTCTTATCTTTGTTCAGAATATTTCAACTGCCCCCACTGGATGAGCCAATGAGGAACAAAGTGGGTATCTGAATTAAATACTAGACAGGGTCTTCTTTGCTGGCGGCTCAGAGGTAAAGAATCTGCCTGCAGTGCTGGAGACCCGGATTCGATCCCTGGGTCGGGAAGATCCCCTGGAGGAGGGCGTGACAACCCACTCCAGTATTCTTGCCTGGAGAATCCCAAGGACAGAAGGGCTTGGCAGGCTGCATTCCATAGGGGCACAAAGATTTGGATACAACTGAAGCAACTGAGCACACATCCAATAAAAATACTTGTTAAAATAAATAACAAATGAACAGCGCCTTGAACAGTGCCTGGCACATGAAATAAGCTATCAATAAGTGGTAGATACAAGTAGCTACAGCGAGTGTAGTGCTCTTAGAAGCATAACCGTGCAGCATGCCCTACTTCTCACTATAATTCTGTTGATTCGGTGTGTGTACTAAGTATCATTTATTGTAAAGCAAAAATGGGGGATAATTTAAGTGTACTGCAACAGAGAGAAGAAAAGGAAAGATTTCTATTTGCTGGTACTTCTGACACTTCCTGTCTACTTAATATGTAATAAGAGGATTACTCTAGAGAGAGTGGCAAATATTTTGAATCCTCTTACCTCAAAAATCTTTGAATGGCAAACCCATAAATGGACCACATGGCTCTCATAACAATGTTATTTCAATCACACAACAAATTCTGGTGAACTTCTCTGGTGTGCCAGATACCACGCGACATGACTAGGAAATTCCAAAGTATGTAAGACATTGTTCAATTTCCCAAGAACTAAAAGAGCCTGGAAAATAAAGGAGGGGTAAACAAGGAAGCTAAAGCTACTTGGATAGCACACAAAGAGAAGTGTACTTCTCTAACAAGAAGTGTACTTCTCTAACAAGAAGTGTAGAGAAGTGTACTTCTCTAACAAGCACATTGCTCTAACAAAATGTTTTCTGTTATCTCTTAGTGTTAATATGTTCACTGTGCCTACTGACCAAACTAACATCTTACGCAACTCAGATTTCCATCCTCGCAAAGCATAAAGTTGTGACTAACAAGGAATTAAGAGGGTGAGAGGTGCTTCCCAGGTGGCTCAGACAGTAAAGAATCTGCCTGCCACTGCTGTAGATGCAGGTTCGGTCCTTGGGTCAGGAAGAGCCCCAGAGAAGGAAATGGCAACCCACTCCGGTATTCTTTCCTGCAAAATCCCATGGACGGAGGAGCCTAGTGAGCGACAGTTCATGGAGTCACAAGGAGCT
This sequence comes from Bos javanicus, assembly GCF_032452875.1. Lineage (NCBI taxonomy): Eukaryota > Metazoa > Chordata > Mammalia > Artiodactyla > Bovidae > Bos > Bos javanicus. The sequence goes on along the minus strand of NC_083871.1, from coordinate 21,243,588 downwards.
GGACATGACTTAGTGACTGAGCACACACACAAGAGAGCAACAGAAACTACTTTAATGAGTGATGTATGTGTGTGGGTGTGGGTGTGTGTGTGTTATAAACCCCCAAAACAACTTTGTGTTTTACATTTAACGAGTTCAAAATACCCATGTTTATTCTCTGACACTAAAAACCTGTGATTTTTGTTCTTATTTATACTATTTCCCTATGGCACCCGACTCCAGTACTCTTGCCTGGAAAATCCCATGGACGGAGGAGCCTGGTAGGCTGCAGTCCATGGGGTCGCTGAGGGTAGGACACGACTGAGCGACTTTGCTTTCACTTTTCACTTTCATGCATTGGAGAAGGAAATGGCAACCCACTCCAGTGTTCTTGCCTGGAGAATGCCAGGGACGGGGGAGCCTGGTGGGCTGCCGTCTATGGGGTTGCACAGAGTCAGACACAACTGAAGTGACTTAGCAGCAGCAGCGTACATCTTTAGACCCTTTAAAAAATTACACACTTGTTGTTCCAAAACTGTCATGAGGGGATTTTCAAAATCGCTCCCAATTTCTATTAGTTGTACTTCTTTGGTTCATTTGACACTATTCTACAAAGATAAATGGGGATTGATATATTTAATCAAAAGTTACCCCCAGAAAATAAAGTTTCTCCTATTCTCTGTTGTATCACTTTCAAAATGATCAAGCTTGATTCAAATATACAATATTATTTTAGTTAAAAGATTAATATATAATTCCATATAAATCCAGTAAACTCAAGATTATGCTATGAAAGCAAACATGTCCACAAAGAAGCTTCATGGCATGTCAACAGAATTATAAATTTGCAAATTCTAACTTGCTTTTTCTTCATCTTTTACTTTATGTGATAAAAATATATGACTATTCCAGTGCTTAGATTATTAAACATTCAAAAGCATTCCTGCTTTTACTTTCTGTAAATTCAAATTGTACAACCTTGGGAAGCATTAGTACCCCAGCCTTTAATGTAAAGTATTGGAGAAAAATAAATATATAGGGTGATTTCAAAAATAAAGCCCTACATCTCTACAGTTTCTTAGAGTTCATGGAGTGTATTACTTTTAACACAGCCATCAGGAGAGGCAGCACTAGGATTACTGACAGTGGCCACGCAAAGTGGTCAAGGTGAGTGGCCAGCACTGATGTGTGCTAGAGAGTCAGAGGAGAGGGTTTTGGACCCTAAGTGAACAAAAATTGAAATGGTGTCCAATTTTACTGAACACTAAATGGGGAAGTGACTAGACCTGGGAAGGAAGATTTTACAGATGGCAAGACCCAAATGTAGCTTCTGGGGACCTGCACTTTCACAGAACGAACAGTTTTAGACATCAGCTATCCATTTCTTCCTGTACTAGGTATTCTCACCTGGAGAACATACAATCTACCTAATACATGGGAAGGCAGATAAGCTCAAGGCTCGGTTATCACTTGCCAGGAGGTAAGTTGTTAACTATTGATTTATAAAAAGAAGACTAGCAGAATATATAGATTATGCTTATCTAAACACTAACTGCTCCTATATCAACGTTGTCAGTTTTAAAAGTTAATCAGTCATATGGCTTTCTTCATATCTTCGCCAACACTATCATCTAAAACACAGGAAAGGTTTTAAAGCAATACTATCCTCTTTGCAACAGGAAGACAAATGTAATTGGTTATATAGTACCTCAAAGTTCACAGTTAATTGTATTAATTATCTTCATATTAACAAGCAATGAGTTAGAGATGTGAAAGTTACACAGATAATAAAGCAGTACCTTGCCCTCAAGGAATTTAGTGTAGCATCATAATTAAGATACAAATTTCGCTGGGCCAAGTACTTTGGGGAAACATAACTAAAATTTTACTCTTTGTCTAAACAGACACCTCTAAAAGATAATTTAAGAAACACCTCTACAATTCAACTCTAGATCTTACTTACAAGATACTCAGATCTTAAATATAAATATCCATCATGAATATCTAATCAACTTGTCAAAAGAATGACTGAATAAATTTTCTTATTTTCAAGCAATTATGACTTATAATAACAAGATGAACATAATTATTATATGGGGAGATCCTCTAGAGATTATCTTATACACTATTGTCATGCAGTTTAAAATACGTAAGATTGGGAGGGATGTATTGGGAGTTTGGGGTTAGCAGATGTAAACTACTATATACAGAATGGATAAACTACAAGGTCCTACCGTATACAGTACAGGGAACTGTATCCAATATCCTGTGACATTGGAAAGAATATGAAAAAAAAGTATATATAAGTGAATCACTTTGCTGTACAGCAGAAATTAATGCAACATTGTAAATCATCTATACTTCAAAAAAAATTTTTTTTAATAATATAAAATACATGAGTTTTATCATGAGAAATCTTTCAACTTCTGATGGTGTCACTCTGACCATGCTTTCCAGCATTTGAGGACCCTTACAATCTGTTCCTACTCTTGGACTATGTTTCAGATTCAGTGCATGCTTATCTTCTCCATCAGACAATAAAATATAGCCTCTGAACTTCATTGGGAACCAACCTGGTGATCAATAAACACTGATTGACTGAAATATCATATGACATTCTAATTTTTCTTTCCAGTTTTCTCTTTTAATCCAAAATTTAAAATAATGATTGTACATATGACTTTCCAGGGAGCCTTAGTGCTTTTTATAGAAGCAAGAACTCTAACAGTTCAACAACACAGCATCTGTTCATAATCTCCCTGTAGTATTTTTACTGCCAGGATTCCTTCTATAGCATGTACAGTGATTATGGGCTAAACAAGTTCATTAAATTACACTGAGAAAAAACTCTTTCCAGGTTAGTTGCTTTGTTGTTGTTTCAAAGTACTTGCTCCTTCTTTTTGCTATCTACCCTACAGATAGCAAGATGCTGTCTTTTTAAAAATGAAAGTCTATAAAACATACTGATAAATTATTCATCTTCGCCATTCTTCCTCCCTTCGGATGTTTAGAGAATGAGTAGAACCAACAAAGAAAGTTTGAGACCTTCGGGCTATTGAGATATTTGATTTTCCTTCACATTCACTGATTATTTTAAATAGGAAAAGAAAAAAAAAAACAAGAAAAAAAGCTTTACATAATTTATATGCAGCTTTTCATGGTAAATATGCTTAAAAAGAGGAGAAAATCAGCACAGAGGAAATGCAACCCTAGTTACAGGCTTTAATTAGCTTTGCTTATAGTATCACTTTCATTATTTAGGCATATGACTTTTAAAAGTGCTGAAGATACAGAGAAGAGGCTGACCACACATCCCGTTTCCCCAGACGGTTCTTGTTAATGCATGCGATGTCCTGTATGGTTAGCACACCCTGTTACTCTCCAGTGTGTTTGGTTTTAAAGGATTATAAATGTATGATCATCCTAGAGATAAGCCATAGGAAAGCAGTGTGAAAATATTACAATACTGTGATCAATAGATAGTTGAACCACCTCTAAATAAACATCAATTTTTCAAAAGACTCTCAGAAAAATTACTTTTCATGATTTTCTGTGTTGATCACTTGAATGTGTTACAAAGACATGTTCCAAAAATTCAGCATTGAATATGGAGTCATGACAATTGCATCATTTCATTGGTTGAAAAGTCCTTGAGTTCAAGCCATTACCAACCTTCATATATAGACTTTCAAAGTTTGGGGAAATAAATTTTTAAAATTCTCATTAAAAATGAGTCACTTAAAAGATCAATTTTAGAAGATATTCTGAAAGATTTTTTTAGAATCCTCTAGCAAAGTCAACAATTGCATTAGAATCTCAGAAAAAAAAAAAAGTGGCATTCCATCATCTTAAACAAGGTAACCTTTTTTGTCCCTGTGCTATGGACCACTTTGGACCATTTTTGCCAAGTCTGTGAGCCCCTACTAATGAATGTATTTTTTACATGTTTAAAATAAAATATTATTACAATGAAAACCAATTATATTAGAATATAACCATCAAAAATCAAAATATATGTTAAAAAAACAAACATGATAAAGTAGTAAATGAGCTCCTTCATATACTCATTACATAATATTATTGACTAGCAAGTCTAATAACTGCCATGATTACCAAATAGTGATAAGCATAAACGATATTTTGAAGTTATCTGCAATACCTACAATGTGATCCGAAAAGTCACAGGTTCTGCTCGTGCTACTGTGGTTTATTAACTACATTCACAACTGGAGAAATTTTTCATGAAGAGGTTAGTGAAAATGAAACTGTGATTTTTTTTTCCCCAACCAAGTTCATAAACTTTCTGAATTCTATTGTTACATGTACAACATTAGGAAGGCCTAAAAGTCAAACTAGTTGATCGTAAATGCATACTTAATTCATCAAACAACTACTTACCCAGGTAATCAAGCTCCAAAAGAACATTTCTAAAAACAAAACTTCCCATTGAATGCTTTTTAACAACAAAAAAAGAAGGCTTCCACTGAAAATTCAGTTCAGATCAGTTGTGAGAACTGTCGATCATAACGCAGTATACATTGAATGTACTAAATAGAAACAAAGTAGGCATTTTCTAGAAGTTATTTTTAGAAAACAAAGATCCCCTAAAACATTTTTATATTAAACAAAGCATTTTTATATTAAACAGTATGTCCCTTATTCCTATCTCTAATATTTTAAAATCAGTTACATTTTTACAAAATTTTGTCCTCAGATTTGCATTACCTTGTTTTAATTTAACAGCATCATACAGTCATACTTAAGCTTTTATTTCTCAGAACTTTGAATGAAATCCAACAAGCAAAGACATGGAAAATACATACACACAGTTAAGGCCCTCAGCCTCAGCAGCTTCACTCTCTGGAACACACTCAAGTGATTGGTAATTAAACATGTGCAATCACAGATCATTGGAACCTAAAAGGACCCAAGAAGCCACTTTGTCTAACCCTCACTTTACTAATGAGGAACCAGAGACAATGAGAGTTTAAGGGACTTCCAAGGTGACATGGAGAAGCTAGCCTGACAGTTAATGCAACACTCCCTCCAGCTCCCAGCAAGGACCAATTGTGTTTCAGGGGCCACTTCTATCAAAATATAGCTATTGAATCAAGGGGTTACAATCAATTAGAAATACATCTTATTTATAGGTTTTTGCTTCTCAATATGAGAATTAGATAACTTAAATGATGATCACATTTCCAGAAGAGAGGTCTTTAAAAAATATGAAAAGATCAAGAATTTGCTGTAAGTAGTTTCAAGGTCTAATTTATTAGTGATGTAATTTTGACTACTGAAAACCCAGGTAAGCCATTCCTAATTTTATTTTTTCAGATGGTCTTTTTTCTCTGATTATAAAAGGAACCCATTATAATACATTTTGAAAACACAAATGAAGAGGAAGATAAGAAGAAGCCATATATCCAGAGTCAAAGACATTATTGATAATGTTGGTAATATTTCAGCATATTTCTTTCCAGATATAAATGTATATATGAATATACAGTTATATAATATAAACTTTCATATTAAGATAATATTACACATAAAATTTTACAGCCTATCCTTTCTCTTAGCATTATACTGAGATCATCTTCCCATTGAATTCAAATTATTCCCAAAACATTAACATGAAAATTTGTGTTTAGTGGTTATTAAAGTAAAAAAATTTAAAGACACTATAATCAATAAAATGATTCCATTATATAATTTTCATTTACTGGATTATGTAGCCTAGCATTGGATCAGGTAACTCTAATGCATTAAATTGCTCTAAATAAAAAAATATTAAAAATACATGTTTATAAAACTGTCTTTAGAAAAATTTAAATGCAAATGGCTAAAATCTTTGGGGAAAAGGTGTAATATCCTAGGAAATTAGAGAAATGAGAACTCAAAGAGAAAAGTGGGAAGATTCAAAAAGGTATTATGATAGGAAATGCTGACAGGGCTCTGTAAAGTCAGGAAGGAACACAGTACTTATGCAAGGAAGCAGCAATTGGTACAAATATTTGGGGCCTAGCTCATATAGGAATTCAATAAATATTTGTTAAATAAATGAATGGGAATCAATTTACCAATATGTATTTAGAGAGTGGAATATGATTATATCCTTTGACTGACAATCTTACTTAAGGGAATATATACAATATTTAGACTCAGGTACTCACTGTCGTTTTCTTAAAAGGGAAAAACTGTTCACAACTAAATGTTCAGGACTAGTATACTGATTAAGTAAATGACAGAGATGTAAAGAGCCATACAGATAATTCATGTTAATTTAACAACTATCCTAAAATTATAAGTGCCTTACCTATACTATAATTCTTAGTTTAAAATGATTGAAATATTTAAAATATTGGTGTATTTAATCTCCTGGTATAAGACTTTATTTCATTCTTTTAATGAAATAATTTTAAAATTGAAAAAAATCACTACTTTAAAAAAAGGTGAGAAGCTCAAATAAATATTGTTTTTCTTCCAAAATATTTTCTTACAGTCAATCTCAAAGGTGTTGCCCACCTATCAGTCCTTGAATATCACAGAAGATAGGGAACAAGGTTTCCTTTGATAGTCATTCCAATGGTGGGGAAAAACAATCGTGATACGCTACTCTCCTAGGACCATGACTTAGAAAACTCTGATACATCCTCTTACCTAATCTGAGCTTTATCAGAGATGTTATTAAATCTAACACACACGCTCACACATACAGCTTAGAGATGCAAGCTTTTAAAAACCCACACAACTCATAATACCTTTGTAAGCTCTGATGGTTCACTCCCTTCTTCTACCACAATCAGCTGAGCTCTGCCTTTCCTTTCATTGTCCCGAATGCCGATGGCAACCTGGCTGGCCTTCAGGCGCTCGTACTTGTTGCAAGAAGATCCACACCACTGGTAAATTTCCTAAAAGAAACAGACAGATCTTCTGACCTCAAGAATATACGACAGACATTCAGCCCGGGTATAATACACGCTGTGGTTAATTAGGAAAAAACACAAAGGCATAAAAAATAAAGTTATCCACTGGTGAGGTATATATAATTCGATATATTTAATTTATACCTCATTGTGTATCCTGTTGCTTTCAGTTAGCATTATAAAGTGGGCATTTTTTAAACATGGAAAATATAAATACATATCTCAGCATTCTGTGTATATAATCCACAAAGCACAATTTATGAAAGTAAACTTATACAAGTTATAAATGTAGAATAATAAACCTAACATCCTTCAGAAAGTTAGTCAAGAATCTATTACAGTAGTAATATGATCTTGCTGATCATAAAAAATGATATTATCACTTTTGTAAAGCAATTTAACAATCTTTACCGAGTCATGAAAAGTTAAACCTTTGACCCAGTAATATCACTAACTGGAATTTATTTTAATAAATTATTCATAAAGAAGAGAAAAAAACATGTGTACAGGAGTTTTTCACAGCTGAGATTTTTGTAAGGCATTGAAAAGACATTAAATGAAAAGACATTAAATATTCAACAATAGGATAACAGTTATATAAATTATGATATATAAAAAATATACTTATATATAAAAATTATACTTTAACAGAAATTAAAAAAAAAATGGAAACAGAACAACAGCAGTTTTATAAATAGTAAATCAAATATATTACTTGCCTTTATATTACAGTATATATTTTGGACTTAGGTACAATGTTCAGAAAGTATACAGTAACAAATGAAAGTAACAATAAATGTCATTTTCTCCACTAAATGTGAGTTAACACAAGAAAGAAGTTTAATGGTACCCAGGCTGGTGGGATGTGGGAGTAGGTATTATCATACACTATTAAGGTGACAGATACTGAGACAGGCTCTTTTCAAGGGCAGTTTGGCGTCACATTAAAAAATTACATGTGCTTTTAGAGTCAGGACCGTTTCTAGGACTCTATTTTACAGAAGTATCAGACACCAGAAACAAAAACAAAGAAACAAAACCAAATGCCCATTCAATAGGGAAATCACCATAAAAATGTCATTATGTGGATACTATAGACTATCCTTCAGTGGTTAGAAATTGAGGATAATGTTTAAACACTGATGTTGAAAATATCCAGGTACATCATAAAGACTTAAATAAAACCACACAATAATACAGTTCCATTTAATTAGATACAAAAATATAAGCTCTGTTTTTGCCTTTGCAGGAAAAAGATTTTTAAAGCTACACAGTGTCTCACGGGGAGGGGCACATATTTGCAGAAAGAAAGCCTTCAGTTTTTAATCTGTCAGTGTTTTTTTCCTTTTTTTTTTTTGATAATGTCACTCATTTATTAAGTGATTATTAGGAGCTAGATGTTGGGACTAGAGATGAATGAGTGGACACTAGCAAGCAGAGACTGACATGTAGATCACTAAGGCTAGTAATATGTTTGCACTACCGTCGGTTTTCAAAACGTTTCCATACATACTTGTCTAGTCAATCTGGAGGGGAGGTTGCACTGTGGTTAAGTGTAAAGGAGACAGACTTTAGCAGCCTTTTACTATGTGACTTTATGTTTGCAAACTTTCAAACGAGGGAATAAATTAATAACAGCAAAAAAAAACCCAGCACCCTCAAAATCAGAGAAACGGTCTCTTTTCTCTGATACAGTCCAGAGCTGTTTCTTCATTCAAAGATAGCTTACTATTGCCTAAAATTGGGCAGGCTCCCTGTCCGTGGGAGTGCAACTTCAAAGCACACAGCCCAGTAACAGCTTCTCTAACCCCTTAAGCTGTACCCCCAACTCCCATGTTCCTTATTCATCGGCTCCACTTTCCTTTTCAAGAGTAAAATATAACTCTTAGGAATTCACGCCTTCATAAGAAGTAAAAGAAAAAGGGACTGTGCCTTGCAACTCCTTTCATTTCAGAATCCGATCTAGTTATTCAACATGATTAAGGGAGTGGGGTTTTTTTCCTTCTGTTTTTTTGTTTTTGTTTTTTTTTTCTGTTTTCTACACCTGGGCTTCTGAATATGAGACTCACATTTAGAGGTGATTTGAATACCAGGCCCACATTAGCAATTACAAACAGTGAAAACAAATGGTTCCCAATGATCAGCCAACACCTAATCACTGAGCATTAAAATCAGATGTTAGAGTAGGATAGTGATTTTTTTTTTTTTTTTTAATATGGATACCTGAGCCTACCCTTGAGGGACTCTCAGATGTGTTCTAGGCAACTGCATTTACTGACACTCCCCTGACAATTCTAAGCATTAAACCAGGGCTGGAACATCTGCTGGTCTCTAGGAGCAAATTGCACCCAGCAGGTATTGCAGGGAATCTATCATTTCTAATTACCCCTTGAAGCAAAGCAGGCTACTCTGCCAGTACACTTAGGCTCTTAGCTTAGGTACCTTTTCTTCCTTATTCCGTGATATTTTGCAATTGATTTTTTTCTTAGTAGATCTGAGAAAACAAACTTCTAATATTTACATTACAGTGAAATATAAGAAGTGGATAAGAAGTTATCTCTCAAGATTTCTCAGACTGTTAGCCACATTCATTACTGATTTGCTCTGTATTTTTATATTCATCCAATAGATGTTGATATTCTCTCTAGTTTTATAAATGACCTCTTATCTACTTCAAAGAAATTATATAAAATCACACTAACTGTAAGGAAATCAAACCAGTCAATCCTAAAGGAAATCAGTCCTGAATATTCATTGTAAGGACTCATGCTGAAACTGAAGCTACAATACTTTGGCCACCTGATGCAAAGAACTGACTCATTGGAACAGATCCTGGTGCTGGGAAAGATTGAAGGCAGGAGGAAAAGGGGACGACAGAGGATGAGATGGTTGGATGGCATCACCAACACGATGGACATGAGTTTGAGGAGTTGGTGATGGACAGGGAAGCCTGGTGTGCTGCAGTCCATGGGGTCGCAAAGAGTTGGACACAACTGAGCGGCTGAACTGAGTTTTTATTAGTGTTTGTAAAGCATTAAGGAAGTCTGGTAAAATATGTTTAAAAATGAATTCTAGTTAATGATAATTTTATAAATATTATTTAACATAGAATTTTATAATATTCCTTGGACCCCAAAATATTTTTTATGATATTATTTTGAGAGTTTTTTTATGTGCAGTATCAATTCACAGATAAATTTAGTTTTAGAAAATATTCCTCACCATTGCTTAGAGACAATTTTCAACCTTTAACATAGCAAAAATATATCTAGGAAAAACTCATAAAAATGATAAAACTTTTAAAAGTAAAGTTTTCCTTTTAACTCAAAGAAGACTAAATCATCAAAGAAAACATTGCCAAAAAATTTCTTATTGAGCATGAAAATGGATGTTGTGTATTATGCTTACTCTTTTATTATTTTCACCTTATTTTGTGATATTTCTAGAAGTAACATAGCTGATTTATTAGATTTAATTTTCAGTGATTAACTTAGACAAGAAATGCAATAAAATGGGGACTTTAAATTGCTAAAAGCCAGAACTGTTTAAAAAGTTAATTAAAATATGAAATTAAAAAATTTTTAAGTTAATAAAAAACACTTTTCATTCAATACTATGTTTTTTATACAAACATAGTTTGTTCAGTTATGGACATTAAAACATACTTCAAATTTTAAACAGAATTTGAGCAATTCATTCAATTTGAGCAGTTCATATTTTACCACATGTGGGTGATGTGTTTAAGACGTCTCATTTTAACAGAGTGCTACAGTGATGAACTAAATGCATGTGTGCAGTACTATTAATAAGCTGCACTAGCCCAACACGCACCCTATTCAGAGGCAGTTGGTTAAGACTACTTTACCACTCTGCAAACGAAGAAACCTTGTACTCAATTGGCCCCATCCTTGAAAAAACTCCCCTATAATTCAACTTAACCTTTTTTTAAAGGGCAAGGGCTAAAAAATAAGAAATTCTGCACAGAGCTAAAAAATGTAACTGATGTGATAGGTTGATGTGTATTCTTAAAACAGAAAAAGCTTTCACTATAATTTAAATTGTTTTGATTATAATACTTTTTTTTTTCCAAAAACTTCTTCACATTTATTTTATTTTATTTTTTTTTTTCTTTTCTTTATTTTCCATCCTGAGGGTTCAGGATGATTATAATACTTGAATGGGAGTTAGATAAACTTTTTGTAAATCTGATTTGTGTACTGGACACTAAAAATTATAAAGCAAATACAGTTTCAGAGGCAACTATTTTACCTTCTAAGATCCTAAAGACTTTAATAACTCAACAGAAAACTTTACATTTTTGCGGGGAAAGGACATAAAAACTCCTTGTAAATATGGAATTATCCATTCAATTCAGACTGAAGTCCACTTAAATTTTGGCAGAAATTTGCTGATGTATGTACTGCTCATGAACACCCTCAAGTAGAAGCTTGTGAAGCCACAATTAACTCTTAATGTACAAACTATTTAAGGAAAGTAAAATTATTCTGGATAGTTGGAAAAGGAAGAAATAAGGGAGCAAAAACACTCTGTTACTGGCGATTAGTTTGGACCACCAGTAACAAGAAATAAAAGTAAGTGAGTGGTATTCATAGAAACAACCACACCGCAGGCAGACCAGAGGTTTCTAAAATTTCTTCTAAACTACATGGTCAGAGCTAACAAGTCACACATCGAAGTGTAGCCAAACCTCATTCGGGGACAGGAAATAAGAGCAGAAATAAAACAATGGTTAATGATGCCCTTGAAGGGAGGCAAGATTTCAGAAGCTGAGTTTAAAGGAACCCTCCAGTGATGGTGACTCATGGGCAAAGAACTCAGCATGGACTTGCTCCTTTTTCCAAGCTATTTATTCTAAACATATCTAAAAGTTTATAAAAGCTGGGGGTAGGAGGAGCAGACCTCTTACTCTCCTTGCTTCTATCGGTTTTATGTTTCCAGGGCCTAGTTTTCCCTTTGTTGTTATTTAGTCACTAAGTCGTGTCTGGCTCCTTTGTGACCCCATGGACTGTAGCCCGCTAGGCTCCTCTGTCCATGGAATTTTCCCAGGCAAAAATACTGGAGTAAGTTGCCATTTCCATCTCCAGGGGATCTTTCCTACCCAAGGATCAAACCCATCTCTTCTGCATTGCATGCACGTTCTTTACCACTGAGCTACTAGGGAAGCCTTAGTTTTCCTTAGATCTAGTTAACCACAAATACAGAAGTTCATTCAGATGCCCCTCTAGGCTGAAGGGTCTTTAAGCATTGCTTTAAAAAAGATATTAACTTGCACAATATTTCCAAGAATCTCCATTTTTTTTTTAACTTTAAAACATGATTTTTAGTTTTTGGATAAACAAATGTTCATTTATATTCTATTTTGTTGTCGTTTAAAGTCAAGCTACCTCAATATCCTTCAATGACATGCATATGTGTTTTTAAAAGCATCTCTGACTGAAGGATAGAAGATGGGTGCAGAGGGTGTGGATGGTCACAGAATGCTGGGCGACCAGAAAGGAGGAATTGCATGTGAGGTAGGACAGAGCAGTGCTGATGGAGAAGCAGAGAAGAATAGAGGGATATTTATAAGACTAAAGTTTACAGGGAGGGTCAACCATGCCTTTGGATGGGTACTGGAGGACGGAGAAAGGGGGACATGACTTGGACAACTCTAGCATTGCTGCAGCAGTAATGTCATTTATTGGGACCAAGTGACAGCTTTTGGAGCAAACTTTTCATAAGAAGAGAAGGCGAGATTGTGTCCTACTCAAAGTACCTAGCAAAGCAAGGAAGTCTTATAGTCACATCTTATTAAAATAATTTCCACCAGCCACATAAGTAGATGACTCAACTATTTTTAACTGACTTATTTGTTCTTTAGACGTATGACTGTGAACTTCCCAGCACCTTTGGGCATCTCCCATATTGAAATGGGAATGTTCAATAACCTGGGAGTGGGGCTTAAAAAGAATCTACATCAGGACTTCCTTGGCAGTCCAGTGGTTAAGACTCCCCACTTCCAAAGCAGAAACATGGGTTTCATCACTGGTCAAGGAACTAAAATTCCATGTGACATGTGGCACAGCCAAAAAAAGCTAAAAGTTAAAAAAAAAGAAGAACCTATACCAAAGGCCCATTCCAAAACCTTAAAATCAGAATTCCAGGAATCCAATCACAGGTATCAGTACTCTTAAAACCTCTTCTAAATGATTCCAGTGTGAAACCATGATTGAGAATTAAAATATAATTCCTAATACCTTGCGAGCCATCTGTGTTAGTGCCCTCATCGATTCTCCAGTTACGGCATGTGCGTAGCTCTGTTCCAGCGCTTCTAACATTCTACCTGATCAGACTCTGATTTGTGTATGTGTTTGTGTCTCTCACCACTTCACAGCACCTTGAGGTCAAAGGCGATCTGGTTTTCATCTTTATACTCCAAACACCCAACACATGCTAAGAACACACTAAATGCCATCCGTCCGTACTTTTGCTGCAGAGTAAATTCTACAGATTTAAAATTAGGTTGATCTTGCCCATTTTTCTTCTTGTTGTCCCCAGTAGATCTAGTGGAGTACTTTGAAGTAAGGAAAAATGTATCCAGAACAAATGATTCTGCTCAGTTTTCAGTTTTAAAGTTAGCCTCCTTAAGTCATAGTAGAGACAAAAGTCTGAAAGCCAACAAAACTTTAATTTAAAAGAAACTTGATTTTGCCAGAGTTAAGGGTTTTGCAGGGGAGGAGTGAGGATGTGGTCTAGAAAGTCAGATCTGTATATCAAGAACCACGGTCTTGGCCTTAGGGACTAGAGTGCACTGCAGGAACCACTGAGAGGACAGCAGTGTGAAATGGTGTAAGACTAGTTTGTCTGGTCCAAAAAGAGTAGGTCATTACAAGCAAACTAGGAAACATGACCAGGTGCAATGAATCTTTGAGAAGAGCTTGGTAATCTCTGTCATACATTTATCCGTGATGTTGAGCATGAGAGCAGAAACAACTCTGGACAGTGTCCAGGCAGTTGGACTAACAGGTATTGGGAACAACTTGGACACGCTGTCCCCGAAACTTGTATGTGGCACAGGAAAAACTAAGCAGAACGCCTAAGGGTGGGTACAGTTGTGGCTGACAGACCAGGAAGGGCCGTGCCGTGGAGATGTGGGCATCTCAAAAGACCAAAGTGAGGATACTTTCCAGCAAATGCCTTAGGATAGAGGTCAAAGCCCAGCAGTTAAGATTCAGTGAAATGTCAATACCTCTGGGAAGGTTAGGGAGGAGGGAGGCTGAAGACTGCAAACCAGACTCACACTTTCATTCTCAACCCTCTCCCCATCCCAGGCCATTAACATTCCATATACTTCCTCTGGGATGGGGGCGGGGGTGGGTGGGATAATCTGATGTGCTTTAATGACAACAACGCAGTGTGAACTGCAGCATAGGAGGCAAGTAGAAGAGATGAGTTCACTGGATTTAGCAGAAGGCATGGATTTAGCAGAAGGCATTGATGCTCACAGGAAGTACAGTTTCAAAGAAACGGTGGGAGTGAAAGTCAGAAGACGTGGGTTGAAGGCCACGTCTGGTCAATGAGGAAGTGCAGGCTGCTTTCTTGAAGCAGATGACTGACTATGGGAGAGGGCAGGAGAGATTATAAATAGCAAGGCAGTAGGGCAATATTGCACAACTGACCAAATAAGTTAACACGGGAACGGAACATGCAGAACATCATGATTAAAAACCCACCACAGCAATTATCCTTCAATTTAAAATAAATACATTTTTAAACATAAATAAAATGGATAACCAACAAGAAAAAAAAACATTCAGCACAGATTCCTATTTCTCTGAAACCTAATTCTCCACTAGTGACTGGCTCTGATATACACTTCTAAAAGAGTTAATTTCAGATCCCAAACTTTGAGAATATGGGCTTTTTTTCATTATCACTCACATTCCCAGGTTATAGATGTTCTGTTGCAATATTAAGCTGTGATGTTATTAATTTCTACAAATTCCTCATATCTTTAAAAATAGTGGGAGAGTAATGATTCATAAATTCAGCAACATTAGAACATATATTTCAAAAGCATTTTTCCAATAATTCGGTAAATTCCAAATTGCTGAAATCTACCCATGTCTCATATTATTTACTGAAAATACACTAAATATAAGACAACTTATCCAAATCATCCTCTAAAATGATAATTTTCTTAACTTCCAAAGTGATTAAATAAATAATTTTACAATTTCATGCTTTAGGTTGGAAAGATTATGCTGTCATGTCTAGGGAATATTTTGTCATTGTTGTTCAGTCACTCAATCATGTCCAACTCTTTTGCGACCCTATGGACTATAGCCTGCCAGCCTTTTCTGTCCATGGGATTTCCCAAGCAAGAAATCTTGGAGCAGGTTGCCATTCCCTTCTCCAGGGGATCCTCCTGACCCAGGGATCAAACCCTCATCCCCGCACTGGCAGACAGGTTCTTTGTTTCTGAGCCACCAGGGAAGCCCCTAGGGAATATTTACTGTAGTCTAAAATCCTATCACACCAAATGTTACTAAGGTATATGCCACATCACCTTAATACTAGTGATTGTTTATCCAAAAAAAAGCTCACTTCCCCCCAAAACAATCAAGACACAGGATTTAGGTTATACCTATAACCTTAGTGTTGGCCATGTGGCTTTAGCCTAATGACAGCTTTAGATGTGCAACCTATCTTCTTCATACCTGGCTCATGAAACACATGAAGTAACAACTAAAGCAGAAAGTGGTCACAAAATAATTAACTCAATAACTGCTATTAAAATATTATGACAGAGATTTTCATTTCATTCTTATTGGTTGACTATGACACACCCCAAAACTAAAGTGCCCAAGGTAACTGCAAGATCTTATCACCTTTTAGAAACTTTTGGCGACATACCAACTGGTTAAAGGTTAGTAATATAAACACAGGTCATGTGAGTGTTTGTTCTAAAATACTTAGGAATTCAGAGCTTGAATCCTACTAGGATATCTCTGGGAGTGGTGGGAAAGTTCCACAACATAAGAGGGAATCAGCTTCAAGTATTGATGCAAGAAAATTATCCCAAATGTCTCTAATCAGCCACGAGAGCAAGAGATAACTTGAAAGTCATTGGAAATATTAACTACATAAAATAAAGAAAATTGACTATTAAATAGGTCAATGTCCTTGAACCTTTTTATAGAGACTCTTCCCTATGACATGAGCCTGGATTTGTGGGGAATATTCCTATGACAGGTATTACCTATGGAAAGACAGCATGTTACCAGAGCTATAATCAGTCTAGCACAGCACTGAACTATGCAGCCCATTGTGGAAATTCAATACTTATTCAATAAAATAATAAGTAATTTCATTGTTGTTTAATTGCTCAGTCGTGTTCAACTCTTTTGCAACCCCATGGACTATAGCCCACTGGGCTCCTCTGTCCATGGGATTTTCTGGGCAAGACTACTGGAGTAGGTTGCCATTTTCTCCTCCAGGGGACCTTCTGAATCCAGGGATCAAACCTGCATCTCCGTGTCTCCTACACTGCAGGCAAACTCTTTACCATTAAATCACCAGGGAAGCCAAATAATTTCATTACTAATACTAATTTCAGTAGATTCTAAGCCAGATTAGACATAATCTATTCTGAGTTAAGCAGATTCTGAAACTGTTGCAAGATACTCTGTTATAGAGCCATATCACACTTGGTAGGATGTAAACTATGAATAGAAAAATTCAGGTCTCATTCCAGATCGCCGCTCAACCTGCTTTAATGCAAGTGACTTTCTCACATATTCTAAGGTGGTTTTCTCTGGAAACTGGAATGGTAACTGTCATTTCCAGATATGACTGTGTGTCAGACGGGACTGAATCACCATCAACTGAGATCAGTATGTGACTAGAAACCACAGTCAAGATGAAAAACAAAAACAAGGAAGTTAAGGCTGGAAGAGGTTAATGACTTGCTCAACATAAAAGAGTAGAGAGTTGAAAAGTTCAACTGGACACTATTCATGACAAAGAGATTATTGCACTTGTAAAACAAATACATTATATATAAAATATTTTTTTTAGGAAGGAAATATTTTCAAGTAATGGCAATGATGAATTACAGTATCAATGGGAAGTATTTACAGACCCCAGAGCACATCTAATCAAATACCCAAATTTGTAGATGAGAACCTGAGATTATATTCAACTTGATGAAAATTGAGGCCCGCTTTTTCCATGAACCATATCACCTTATATATAAAAATACTTTGTAAATTATAAGGGGATAGAGAGCTATAAAATGTAAGTAGTTAAGACAGAAAATTAATTATTGTACATTAGCTGTGAGAGATTCCAAGTGCTGTGACTGTCTTTGGAACTGCACAGCTTAATACACCTGATCATCTATTTATATGCCATGGTTTTGTTTGCTGGTGAGTGCAGAGAGAGAATAGCATCTGTTTTCTGCCTAGATATTAAGGTTAGGTGGAGAAGGCAATGGCACCCCACTCCAGTACTGTTGCCTGGAGAATCCCATGGATGGAGGAGCCTGGAAGGCTGCAGTCCATGGGGTCGCTGAGGGTCGGACACGACTGAGTGACTTCACTTTCACTTTTCACTTTCATGCATTGGAGAAGGAAATGGCAACCCACTCCAGTGTTCTTGCCTGGAGAATCCCAGGGACAGGGGAGCCTGGTGGGCTGCCATCTATGGGGTCGCACAGAGTCAGACATGACTGAAACGACTTAGCAGCAGCATGAAGGTTAGGACTTCAGTCTGGTTAGGGCAATAGGACAGCATCTAAAGTTGAAAAGGACATTTCCATGAAATTCACTGTGAAATACAGGGCAAGAATACTGCCATTTTGCATGTAGATGTCTAAATGTAACACTGGGAATTGTACTTTGGGCATTAGTAGCATAATCTCAACTATGCACACAGCTTGTATAATCTAAGACAGTCAGATTATACACTGCTGCTGCTGCTGCTGCTAGTCGCTTCAGTCGTGTCTGACTCTGTGCGACCCCAGAGATGGCAGCCCACCAGGTTCCCCCGTCCCTGGGATTCTCCAAGCAAGAACATTGGAGTGGGTTGCCATTTCCTTCTCCAATGCATGAAAGTGAAAAGGGAAAGTGAAGTCGTTCAGTTGTGTCCGACTCTTCACGACCCCATGGACTGCAGCCTACCAGGCTCCTTCGTCCATGGGATTCTCCAGGCAAGAGTACTGGAGTGGGGTGCCATTGCCTTCTCCAAGATTATACACTAGTAGTAATAAAAGTAGAGGTGACCCTGACTTAGAGAACCCAATGAAGTTTACAATTTGGGTCATTTTCCAAACCATTTATAACCTTAGCATATTCAATTTCTGTGCTCCTGCCAGCTTAATACTGCTCACACTGAGCTTTGTGTAGTTCCATTTTTAAATTCCTTGGTATCACGTCTTTCTATATACATGAAATAAACTCTTTTGGCCTCTGACTGATGCTCTTCCCCAACATACTGCCTAAGGAGAGGCAGTAAAACAAAATACTTAGGTAGGAATCACTGTCCCCTGGTGGCTCAGCAGTAGAGAATCCACCTGCAATGCAGGAGACACGGGTTTGATCCTTGGTTTGGGAAGATGTCCTGGAGAAGAAAAGGGCAACCCTGCCACTGCACATGGTTTCCAGTAGCAGGAAATACCCTTTATTTCTACTTTTTTTTTTTTCCTTCTACTTTTGAAACCTTACAAAGTTTTAAAGACTTAAGTCAGATATTGCCCATCCCACTAAGATAATACCAGACATTTGTACTTGTGCCTTTACTTCTAACAATTCCGAGAGAATTAACAAGTACGAAATAGTATTATGTGTGTGGCTATATGGGCTATATTAGTATTTGTTGAAATACTTTCCCTACACTCTTCAGGCAGGCTATTTACACTCATCCTATGTCCATGTTAAATTCTAGAATCTTTGCTTCCTGGGGGAATCAATTTCCCCCTCATGCAATGTTTTCCCACACATATTTCAGGACAAAAATAATTAGAGGAAGCTCTGTTCAAGAAGAAGGGGAACTATATTAAGAATTATTCAATTTCTGTTCTATGGTAGGAAGAACTAAATCATTACTCCATTCTAATTAAGTTTATCAAAAGAAATAAAAACTTCTGAAGTTTTATGTGTCATTTAAATACTTGCCAACTAGTCATATGATATGATTGCATGTCACGTAGCCATGACCACTTTCTAGTGTGTAGAAAAAGTGAGTATATTCCACAACACATACATCTGATTTGATCTGAAGACAATTTACCTTCCTCTAGACATCTCCAGGTAAGCATAACACTTACAGTGCCAAGGTCAATGATGAAGCAGTCACCCTTGTTGAAACTGTCCCAGCTCAGGGGAACTTCCGTGGCCCTGACGACTCTCCGACCTTTCACATGCAGGAGCCTCTGAGCAGTCAAGTCATTTGTAAGCACATGATTGAGTCCAGACGCCACACCGCCAGCCTGATCAGTGAGAGAAAGAAAACAAACCAAACAGCTGAGGCTTTGACACGGCAGCTTAGAAAACCGCTGGTGTTGGTACCAAACTGCTTGCTAGGCCAAGAGAAAACAGCCAAGGGCGTGTGAAAAATTAAATATGTAGAAGAGAATTTCCAACAGGCAAATCAATAGGTAATTGTTTTGTTGTGGGCTCTTTGTCCTTCCTATTTTAACCATTCCTGTTAATACCGCAAATATTTACAGAAAACCCTCAGTATATAAAACCTGCTACATAAACAGAAAAGAGTCGTTATTCTTTTCCTTTGGGGAACTAATGATTCTCAAAGCACTGAATGAGAAGGCAGATAAGGATTTCAGAGGAAAAGGTGACAGGAGGTTAGAGAGTCAGAGGTCACAAGCATACACGAAGGAGGGCCCGGGAACCAGGCAGCGTGAAATTCCCATGGTCACAGCCTCAAGACAGAGGAGAGACCTGAGTGCTTGCCAGGTATGGGCTGCTTCTAATCTTAGTCCTTGATTTTGCATTAAATAATCATCACACGTCTTATTTACCTATTTATTTAGGTAAAAAGAGTACAAAACATGCCAGGCCTAAGTATTTACAGTCTAAATTGGTGGCATATCCCCACCAAAACAGAAAGAAAATCAAAGTCCAACCACATTGAACTAAGAAATGGGGAGAAATAAAGATGAACTGTATCAAGCACATCTTCTTGCATCATTTGAAATTAGCTTTCAGCTTTTTCAAGCTTTTTATTCTTTTCCTGAATTAAAATGTTAGGGACAATAATATTTATTTACTTCCCTAATTAACTATGAGGTAATGTACAAAATAAAGGTGCAGTGGAAATAAATCTGTTATTTATTGATCAAAATCCTCCCATGATAATATGGAAAGAAAATTAGCCGTATAAATTGGGACTTCCCCAGAGTCCAGTGGTTAATATTTATTTACTTCCATAATTAACTATGAGGTAATGTACAAAATAAAGGTGCAGTGGAAATAAATCTGTTATTTATTGATCAAAATCCTCCCATGATAATATGGAAAGAAAATTAGCTGTATAAATTGGGACTTCCCCGGAGTCCAGTGGTTAAGACTCTGCCTTCCAATGCAGGGCTGCGAGTTCAATCCTAGGTTGGAGAGCTAAGATCCCAGATCCTCGGGGCCAAATAACCAAAAACATAAAACAGAAACAATATTGTAACAAATTCAATAAAGCCTTTAAAAATAAATGGTTCACATCAAAACAAAATCTTTTAAAAATGAAGTCTATTAAATAATCCAGATTTCAAGTTTATTACATCAACATATACAATAAATCCAAAGAAAGAGGTCAAGCTTCATATATAATTAATAGCACATTCTTTAAATTTCCAATGACTTTCAGACTTCTCCGCTTTTCCAAAAGGCCCTCATGAATATAAAGGTTTTATTAGTACGGGCTTAAATGTTGACTTCAGGATAACTATAACCACAAGCTTTTACAAATACATAATAATTTCCCAGTTCATAATTTTAAAAGGATTGCCATATTTCTTGACAGCACAAAGTAGTATAAAATAAAAATAAAGTTTATCATCTACATATTATGTTTTGCCATTTTAATTTTTTAAAATAAGAATTATACTGTGATCTGATAACAAAAAATAGTGTAAGAACACTGTGTTCTGAAAAAAAAAAGTCATAAAATATAGAGTTGAATTAGGCTTAAAATAAATATATAATATTAGGATAATTTCATATGGTGAACTATCAGAGTGATATATATATAGTGTGTGAACATTTAATGGTAGTTTTAAAAATTAATTTTGTCTCTAATATTTGATGCCAAAAATGAACAAAAAACTAAAGTTCCATATATATCCATATCAGAAAGTAATTCTTCTGTGAGCATTGCTTGAATGAACCCTAGAAACTCCCAGTCTCCTTCTACCTACTTTATAGAATGAAAGCAAGGTGGATGATCTTCTAAACCAAGGGCACCATAAATACAGTTTTACTGGCTGACAGATGTCTAATTGTTGCTACTTACAACCACAGTTGGGGCTGGGTCTTGTTCAAGCTGGGACAGGGGCTTAGCCAGAGAGATAATAAAGGAAGCAATGCTGCTGCTGCTGCTGAGTCGCTTCAGTCGTGTCCGACTCTGTGCGACCCTATAGACGGCAGCCCACCAGGCTCCCCCGTCCATGGGATTCTCCAGGCAAGAACACTGGAGTGGGTTGCCATTTCCTTCTCCAATGCACAAAAGTGAAAAGTGAAAGTGAAGTCGCTCAGTTGTGTCCGACCCTCAACGACCCCATGGACTGCAGCCTACCAGGCTCCTCTGTCCATGGGATTTTCCAGGCAAGAGTACTGGAGTGGGGTGCCATTGCCTTCTCCGAAAGGAAGCAATAGTAAGTAAGTCATCCTCTATAACTCCACCCCATCTCCCTATAAAACCTCACAGAGAAAAAAAACCACAAGTCAATTAAATGACATGGGACATGGGAAGATGGTCTCACCGTTTCCTAGCTACATCTTTATACTGCATATGGCAACTAAATGTGACCATTGCTGACTTGGTAATGGTAGACTTTGCCAAATTTTACTCATTTCAAATAGACACAATATCCTTTTCAAAGAGTATTCTTAAATAAAAATTCATCCAGACGTTTGAACCATTTACTTATATTGAAAGCATCATAATACCATGGTTACTAGCTTAGGCACTGGAGTCGGTCACCCAGTTCAGTCATATAGTACCTATGCTGCTGCTGCTGCTGCTGCTGCTGCTGCTAAGTCACTTCAGTCGTGTCCGACTCTGCGACCCCATAGACGGCAGCCCACTAGGCTCCTCTGTCCCTGGGATTCTCCAGGCAAGAATACTGGAGTGGGTTGCCGTTTCCTTCTCCAATGCATGAAAGTGAAAAGTGAGACCTTCACAAATTAGGCTCTCTAAGCTTCCATTTACTTATCTTAATAGGATGATAATGATAGAAACTGACTACAGGGCTGCTTTTTTCAGTTAAATGAGATGACACATGTGAAGTGCTTAGTACATCCCTAAAAGCATGAACTTAAGCATAACATAATAATCTTTGCTGTTCTGGGTGGTAAAATGATCTTTGTTTCCACATCTCCTATCAAGTCTAGCTACAACTACACATGTTACCATCTGGTTAATGTCACTAATGATAAGACAGTAAACTGATTTTTTTGCTGATAAATTTGACCTCTATGTGCAAATATCCTCTTTCTAAAAAATGCTGATCTGTGGTGGTTTTAATGTTGACAATTAGAAGACAATTATTCAATAACTGTAAAATTACTTTTATCATGTCCACTTTTAAATATATTTCCAGAAATTTGATTTCAAAAGACCCACTAATACCAGAAGAATTAATAATAGCATGAGTCTCAAATGATTGCATATGCACTATAACATACACATTTTTATCATTTAATCTAATCCTTATGACACCTACACAAGAAAGCTGTTGTTATCCTGTTGCACATTTGAGGAAATTGAGCACAGAAAACCTGTTTCCCTGCGGCAAACAAGCCACATGTGACAGAAATGGGTTCATAATCAGGATGATGGTACAGTACATGCATTTAGTAATACAAGCTCCAGCTTATTCTAAATCTTGGATTCATTGATATACAGGGGACTTCAGGATCATTTGACATAAAATAACTCATGTGAATTAAATAAAGGGCAATAGTTTCATATTTAATAGTCTCTAGATTAGAGTCAGAATTCTAGTTTAGTAGTTTACTTCTGAGGTTTTAGGTCTCCACAGGGCTAATATACTGGAGGGGCGGAGTGGCAGGGTCTCACAGAATACCTGCTGAAGCACTTTTGATTTTAAAAAGATTGTTTCTGGGGTGTTTGTAGGGAAGGTATTCCTCACACTTTAACTGAACATTCTCCGGGGCATGGGGAATAATGAAAGACGGACAATCTGCAAGGGTCACTGAGAGAATTCCAGAAAAAGCTATCCTTTACTGAAAGTTGCCTTAAAGGTATAGAGATAGTTAATTATCTGATATTTTACTTGTTTATTTCCAAAGTAAAGTCATTTGATAATGAATTTCAGGCCAAACACATAAACTCTGTGAGTGTGAGTGTGTGTGTGAGTGTGTGTGTGTGTGTGTATGCCAGTGTATATGTAGGAGTTTGTGAGGCTGAACCACGCATATGTTCAATTCAGTGGTTTCACTTGTAACATTTCTAAGATCAAACTAAGCTATTTGGGAAATGTATGTATAGTTCTATGTATTAACTGAAGTTATACTTGCTATAAATACTGAATTCATACGTTCCAGAACTGAAATTCCTGAGTCATGTATTTGTAGCAAATTCAGCGATTCTTTAGAATAGCAAAAAATAAACATTATTAATGCCCACGTTGCCTATATTTACTTAACTTCATTAAAAATTACCCTTCCAAATGAGATTAAGTCAGAATATGTCACACATTATACCATATATTCCACAAACATTTATCAAGCACCTATTATGTGTCTAGAGAGTCTTGGGGCTGTATCAGTGAACAAAATAGATTAAAATGAAAACGAAATACCCTGCCCTCTTTCTGAATTACTTCACTAGGTTTAAGCAGCACCGACATATACTAACTACCATGTGTAAAACAGCCCGCCAGTGGGAAGCTGCTGTACAGGCACAGGGAGCTCAACCCGGAGCTCTGTGACAACCTAGAGGGGTAGGACGAGGTGGCGGGGGCGCGGAGGGGAGGTTCAAGAGGAGAGGACATGTGTATACTTACGGCTGATTCACATTGTTGTATGGCAGAAGCCAACACAATATTGTAGAGCAATTATCCTCCAATTAAAAAAAAAACACCTGCCCTCAATGAACTTTTATTCTATCAAGACATGAGGTATGGATGCATAGGAAGAGAAAGGGGGTCATAAAACAATTTGAGGGAGCTGCTTACCTTGTATTTCAGACCTCCTCTAAAGTAGCCAACAAAATCCGTAGACTCATAGCCTTGAAGTTCTCTGTTCTGCACAGGTTTGCCACCCAAATAGTCATCCATCTGAACAGTAAAGATGGCAGCTGCTGTGCTTTCATCCTGAGTACACTCCTTTCCTAAAAGAGCAAATGACAGTATCTCATTTGTCAACTGAGAAACAGGATTAAGGCAGAATGTCTGATAAGAAAAAACTCAGAAACTATCTTTGAATTATACTGTGTGCATCACAATAAACTGTGGAAAATTCTGAAAGAGATGGGAATACCAGACCACTTGACCTGCCTCTTGAGAAACCTATATGCAGGTCAGGAAGCAACAGTTAGAACTGGACATGGAACAACAGTCTGGTTCCAAATAGGAAAAGGAGTACATCAAGGCTATATATTGTCACCCTGCTTATTTAACTTCTACGCAGAGTACATCATGAGAAATGCTGGGCTGGAAGAAGCACAAGCTGGAATTAAGATTGCCAGGAGAAATATCAATAACCTCAGATATGCAGATGACACCACCCTTATGGCAGAAAGTGAAGAGGAACTCAAAAGCCTCTTGATGAAAGTGAAAGTGGAGAGTGAAAAAGTTGGCTTAAAGCTCACCATTCAGAAAACGAAGATCATGGCACCCGGTCCCATCACTTCATGAGAAATAGATGGGGAAACAGGGGAAACAGAGTCAGACTTTATTTTTGGGGGCTCCAAAATCACTGCAGATGGTTATTGCAGCCATGGAATTAAAAGACGCTTACTCCTTGGAAGGAAAGTTATGACCAACCTAGAGAGCATATTCAAAAGCAGAGACATTACTTTGCCAAGAAAGGTCCGTCTAGTCAAGGCTATGGTTTTTCCTGTGGTCATGTATGGATGTGAGAGTTGGACTGTGAAGAAAGCTGAGTGCTGAAGAATTGATGCTTTTGAACTGTGGTGTTGAAGAAGACTCTTGAGAGTCCCTTGGACTACAAGGAGATCCAACCAGTCCATTCTGAAGGAGATCAATCCTGGGTGTTCATTGGAAGGACTGATGCTAAATCTAAAACTCCAATACTTTGGCCACCTCATGCAAAGAGTTGACTCATTGGAAAAGACCTTAATGCTGGGAGGGATTGGGGGCAGGAGGAGAAGAGGACGACAGAGGATGAGATGGTTGGATGGCATCACCGACTCAATGGACATGAGTTTGAGTGAACTCCAGGAGTTGGTGATGGACAGGGAGGCCTGGCGTGCTTCGATTCATGGCGTCGCAAAGAGTCGGACACGACTGAGTGACTGAACTGAACCATAAATTTATGTATAAATTGTTCATCTTCAACAGAACAATTTTTCTGCAGAAATGATTCAATAGAAAATACTATTTTGCTAATAAGTAAAAGAAATTCTCTGTATCTGCTTTCCAGTTTTTTTTTTAAACCTTAAAAGAATCACCACTGTCCAAATACGTTCAGGATGATATAACAATATATTCCAGTAGGATTCAGATTCATTTGTTACATTCAATAAGATCAGGCTATCAAAACATTTTTCAGTTGTCTTAACCTTTCTCAGCATTAATCTCCAGGTTTCCAACATGTCAATATATTAATATTTGTAAGGAATACAAACATCATAGGCCAGAACTAAACAACACTTTGAGAACAGGAAAATTAATGTAACTTGACCTTATCTCTATTTTTTAAGTATAAAGGTTTTTTTTTAATAAGTATGTGTAACATAGGCATAATTAAGTCAATACATTTTTAAGGAATTTCACATGTTTTGATTCTTTCCACTGCCAAGCACCTTAATTCCTCCAAAGTCATAATCTTCAATAGCCCTGTCAAAAAGCTCAACCCACAGCTGCCAGTTAGTCCATAATTCTTTATTTGGGCTTCTCTGAACTTCAGTGGAATATGGTCACACTTCAAAATTCTCCCCATGTAATCTTTGGAATCCAATTTTCTCAAGCAATTTACTTTAGCACCATGTTTAAGATCAAGAGATGGATCTGTCTGGTTCTGAATTTGACAACTTTAAAAATGAGGCTTCCCTGGTGGCTCAGTGGTAAAGAATCCATCTGTCAATGCAGGAGATGTGGGTTTGATTCCTGGGTGGGAAAGATCCTCTGGAGAAGGAAATGGCAACCTACTCCAGTATTCTTGCCTGGAAAATCCCATGGACACAGGGCCCGATGGGCTAGAGTCCATGGGGTCACAAAAGAGTCAGATACAGCTTAGCAACTGAACAACAAAAATGTATTAAGTTCAAATCATATTCACTCCTAAGCGATAAAAACCTAGAACAGTACAGATGGTTGGGATACGCCAATACATTTTTTTTTTAAGTCCAGAAACTGTGTTCTCAAGATAAATATAAAGATCGCTTCTAGGACTACAGAGCTGATAATTTCCCTCATATCTTAAGCTTTCCCCTGTGTTTGAGTCCCAGTGTCCCCACTTGACTGTCTTACTGGCATCAGATAATATTCTCTGAAGGAAAAGGGAGAATAAAAGCAACAGCATGCTCACATCTTTTGAATGTTAACATATGCAGTATCATCCTGGGAATTTAACATATTACACACATTTAACTTTCATAATTCTAATACAGATCTGATCCAGGCCACCTCACTGAGGTCAAAACACCAATTCTTAAGACCCAGTGTCCTCAGTGTACACAAAGATCAGAACCAGGACAGTCCTGCTGCTGCTGCTGCTGCTGCTGCTAAGTCGCTTCAGTCATGTCCAACTCTGTGCGACCCCATAGACGGCAGCCCACCAGGCTCCCCCGTTCCTGGGATTCTCCAGGCGAGAACACTGGAGTGGGTTGCCATTTCCTTCTCCAATGCATAAAAATGAAAAGTGAAAGTGAAGTCGCTCAGTTGTGTCCAACCCTCAGCAACCCCACGGACTGCAGCCCACCAGGCTCCTCCGTCCATGGGATTTTCCAGGCAAGAGTACTGGAGTGGGATGCCATTGCCTTCGTCGAGGACAGTCCTGAGAAGACCTCAAAATTTAAAAGACATTTAAAAACTTTTACTATACCTAACCTGTGTGAAAACCGTTAATGACTCTAGAAATAATAGTAGCTAATATACATTTATAGCACCCTTGCTATGGGCCAGACGCTGTGCTAGTGTTTTACATTAATGATCTGCTTTAATCTTCAAATGACCCAACGTAGCCAAAATCATTTTCTACCATGTTACAGCAGAGGACATGGAGGCTTAGAGAGAAAAAGTAACTTCCTTGAGGTCATAAAGTTGACCTTTGGCAGACACAGCCCAGGTTTCTAAGACAGGTTTCTGTGACTCTGAGGCACAGATCTTAGAAATTACAATACTAGTAGGTTTTTTAAACTCAGACTCTCACTAGCAGTAACATTTTGAGGTGACTGGGGAATGTAATTTTCCTCCCTGGATAATTGACACATAAACATTTAAAAGCTGTAACAATACTAGAGTTCACCTGGAACCCCAATTAGGAGTATTCACTAAAGTTGAAGAAAGGAAGTCAGTCAAGTATATAAAAGAAAGGATTGGATTTATTTATAACTCCTCTCTTACTCTCAAAGAAGACTGGTGTGCTATCTTCTCAGGAAAAAAGAAAATCAGTAGCTAGATATCAATTTTATGAACTCATTGTGGTCAAAGGAAATTACTTAACACACATAAAAAGCACATGCAGTTTTGCAGTCTGAAAGAGCTCTAGTGTCATTCTTCTGTCCACTTCCCCATCCATAAATCAGATTATCAATGAAGGCAAAGATGTTAAAGGAGGGAAACTTAAATCAACCTTAATAGGAAAGGTGTTAAGGATGATGCATCTGATACACGTATTCTTACTTCAGAACAGGTTGAAATCCGAGTTTCTTGAGGTAGATACAAATGGATAGGTATGTGATTAATGAATGAACTTGAAGTAAGTTAATTAAATTATCCTGTAATTTGTTGATGCTTATGTACTGTGCCAGGCCAGGGAATGTCAGTATGAGTAAACCAGAGTCTTCTAAAAAGGCTGAAAGGTCTTAATGAAACCAATACTAGCCTTTGAACATAAAAACTAGAATCAAATTCAGTTATAGCATGATGAAATTCTCATAAGTGTTCAAAAACTATTGAGTGTTCTGAATGAGTTCTTATGATTTCATTTATTTTTCCCATGCTGATTTTCCCAATGCCTTTCATGTTATATTCTTTTATGTTATGTTATTTACATTACATTGTGTTATATTTTATTTGTACATATGCTGTATGTTTGTTTAGTCTCCAAGTCGTGTATGACTCTTTTGTAACACCCATGGACTGTTGCCCGCCAAGCTCCTCTGTCCATGGGATTTTCCAGGCAAGAATACTGGAGTGAGTTGTCAATTCCTTCTCCAGGGAATCTTCCCGACCTAGGGATCTAATTTGCGTCTCCTGCACTGCAGGCAGATTCTTTACCACTGAGCACCCTGGGAAGCCATATGCTATAAGCTTCCTGAAATTGTTTCGAGGATGTGATGATTTCATATATGCTGCTACTGCTGCTAAGTCGCTTCAGTCGTGTCCGACTCTGTGCGACCCCATTGACGGCAGCCCACCAGGCTCCCCCGTCCCCGGGATTCTCCAGGCAAGAACACTGGAGTGGGTTGCCATTTCCTTCTCCAATGCATGAAAGTGAAAAGTCAGAGTGAAGTCGCTCAGTCGTGTCCGACTCTTAGCGACCCCATGGACTGCAGCCCACCAGGCTCCTCCGTCCATGGGATTTTCCAGGCAAGAGTACTGGAGTGGGGTGCCATTGCTTTCTCCAGATTTTATATATAAAACATAATAAAAAGAGAGGTTTAATGACTAGGTTAATGGAATATCCATTCATGATAAAAGCTCTCGGCAAGTCTAGAATACGGGGGGAAATGCTCAACTTAATAAACAGCATCTTCAAAAAACATAAAGCTAACATAATTTTTAATGATCAAGGACTGAATCCTTTCCCCCCAAAATGGGGAACAAGGCAAGTACTCTTATGAACATAACACAGGAAGTTCTAACTATTGCAGAAAGGTAGGAAAAAGAAATAAAAAAACATAAAGATTGTAAAGGAATAAAACAATGTGTCTATTTAGAAATGACAGGATAATCTGCATAGAAAATCCTAAGAATAAAACAAACCCTTTAGAATAAATGCATTCAGCAAGATAGCATGATAAATATTAACCAATAACAAAAAGCAGTCGCATTTTTATATAGAAACAATGAACATGCAGAAATTGAAATTGAAATCACAATATCATTTTCAGTCACTTCAAAGAAACTGAAATACTCAGGAATATGTTTAACAAAACAAGTACATGATCTACATGCTAACAACTACAAAATGATGATAAAAATCAAAGACCTTAGTAAAGACAGTGTTCGTGAATTATAAGTCTTGTAATATAATAAATATGTCAATTTTCCCCAAATTGATCTATAGACTTAATGCTATTCCTGTCAAAATCCTATCAAGGTTTATTACAGATTACATGAGTTTGTTAT
Source organism: Bos javanicus (assembly GCF_032452875.1). NCBI lineage: Eukaryota > Metazoa > Chordata > Mammalia > Artiodactyla > Bovidae > Bos > Bos javanicus. The sequence continues at coordinate 21,213,732 of NC_083871.1, read as the reverse complement.
AAAATTAATGTGAAAAGGCACAGTCCCTAGAACAGCTAAAGCAATCCTGACAAAGAAAAACAAGGTAAAAAAACTAATTCTATCTGATATTAAGTTTTCCTATACAGGCACAATAATTAATTAAGATAGTGTGGTACTGGTTGAAGAATCGACAGATGGATCAATAGACCAAGTTTCCTCAAATAGAACATTTTGTAAAACTTTAGTATGTATAGTTTAGTATACTAAATTAGTATACTATATGTATACTAATTCAGTATGCTGCTGCTGCTAAGTCGCTTCAGTCATGTCCAACTCCGTGTGACCCCGTAGACGGCAGCCCACCAGGCTCCTCCATCCATGGGATTTTCCAGGCAAGAGTACTGGAGTGGGGTGCCATTGCCTTCTCCACTAATTCAGTATACACACATTAAAGTATAAGCATATAAGTACAGGACGCACAGACTGTCACAACCAGGATATTGACACTGATACAATCCACTTATACACTTTTCATATTTCCCCAATTTTACTTGTAGTCATCTGCACTTGTACATTAGTTAAATATAATTTTATCACATGTGTAAATTTACATACCCACCATCATAGTCAAGACACTGTATAGTTCCATCACCAAAAAATCCCTCATGGTGTCTTTTTAAAACTCCACCCACCTCCCACCTGAACTACTCCTTCCTCACCTCATCCTTAACCTCTGGTAGCAATGAATCTAGACTTTTAAAATGTTATATGAGTAGAATCATATAGCATGAGACCTACTGGTGTTGTTTTTCTTCTTCCCATTAGGCATAATTCCCTAAGGGATTCGTCTGACTTGTGTTTATCCGGAGTTTGGGGCTCTCAACCAGAGTGATGTCAGAAAGAGAAAAACAAATATCATATATTAATGCATATATGTGGAAGCTAGAAAAATGGTATAGATGATCTTATTTGCAAAACAGAAATAGAGACAGCCACAGAGAACAAATGTATGGACACCACGTGGGGAAGGAGAGTGGGATGAGTTGGGAAATTGCGATTGACACATATACACTATTGACACGATGTATACACTAGATTACTACTGAGAAGTAACTGGATAGCTCGGGGAACTCAGTGCTTGGTGGCGACTTAAATGGGAAGGAAATTAAAAAAAAAAAAAGAATATGTGTATATATATGTATGTATAGTTGATTCACTTTGCTGTACAGTAGAAACTAACATAACATTAAAATTAATTTTAAAAAAGTTTGTTCCTTTATGTTGAGTAGTAGTCCTTGGTATAGACGTGCCACTTGTTTAATCAGTAACCTGTTGAAAGTTATGTGGGCTGACTGAAATTTTGCTATGACATCAGTGTACTGGTTCTTGCATGAAAATGAAATTTCTCTGGGTTAAATACCTGTGAATGTAACTGCTGAATCACATGGAAGTTGCATGCTCAGTTTCATAAGAAACTGCCAAAGTCTTTTCCATAATGGTTGTACACTTTATATTCCACCCCCACCACAAGCGATGTATAAAACCCCAGTTTCTCAGCATCCTCCGCAGCTGGTGTATAAGTTCTTTGTATTGTATGTTGTATACGCTCACCCAGTTTTTTGGATTCACAGTGCCTTGAAATAGAACCCAGCACAGACTAGCTGGTAGATGCATTTAAACTGCTAGGTACAAAACCAAAATGTTTTTTTCAGGAAGAACCAATGCAACAACTTCTGAATGACATGCAACAAATGCTTACTTTGTAAAGGAAATAAAACAAAAAAATAATCAAATAAAAAGATCTGAGATATGCGAGGGTATTATGGAAAGACACTGAGGGAGAGGCCAGGGAAGACAACTCTTCCTCTGTTCTCCTGTTTTGGGCCCACTTCTTCCTGTTTCCCTTTTCTTCCTCTCAGCTGGCCTGTTTCTTCACTTCTACGCTACGCCCCTTTTCATACCAGGCTGATTTTAACTCTATTCTCTTTCATCTTCCTCTCAACTGACTTCCTTTAGTCAGGCTTTCTCTTCCCTTGAACTTTCAGCTCTCCCTCTTGGAATGTCCTCTCAATCTGTGTTTCTGAATAAAACTCACGAATTCACCCAAATTTAGGTCTAATGGTGTGCTGGTGCTTAGTCATATCTGACTCTTTGCTACTCCGTGGACAGTAGCCCGCCAGGCTCCTCTGTCCAGGGGATTTTTCCCAGGCAAGAATCCTGGAGTGGGTTGTCATTTCCTCCTCCAGGGGATCTTCCCAACCCAGAGATCGAACTCCCATCTCCTGTGTCTACTGCATTGACAAGGGTTCTTTAACCACACTTGCAAAGCCCAAATTTAGTTCGAGTTATATCTTCAGGTCCTGCTGGCTACTGTGCTCTAAACTTTCCACATTTCCCATGAGTTTCTATCACACAATCCCTCCCAACTCCCCTCCTTTTCCTGTTTTTCCATCAACGCTCTTCTGCTTCCCAGTGACCATAGACACTTCGTGTCTCTTTCCTGGTGCTCATCACATTTTACCTGTGTTCTATCACTTTTGTTTCATTGCATCATTGAGACTGTAAACTTTCAGGGAAGTTCCTTAAGTTATTCGTATGCAAAAATGCCTTACACAGTGCTGGACACATTGAAAGTTACTGAATTAACCTATTAATTAACACACTAGTACGTTCAGTTTTTATAGATCTTTAAGATCATAAAATGTTTCTGCCCAAAGCATTTCTGTTACATTTTTTGAAACTGGAACTATATCAGTTTGGTTTCTCTTCCCTTTCTGAAGTCTGATTCATTCATTCATTTACAATACTTTTACTCATTGCAAAACTAAGTTCTAAAAAAAGGACCAAGGTGAAGGCATTACTATTCTATGTGGCTTCACTCATTCATGAACATAAGTTATACATTAAGATTTCAGTGGGGTGATTCTTGGTGTAAAACATAAGTAGATCACTGTCTGTGATAAAATGAATAGTGACATTACACTAGAAAACCACAAGGAGTTTGGATCTCAGCCTCAGCCTCCTCAAGCAGGCACAAAATTTTAGTATCAAATAAATGTTATAATGAAACAGTCCTGTCTCCCTGTATGGATTTCTCATTTGGAAGTGTTCACTCCCGGTGGTGGCTAATATTGAGAACATCACTTCTCAATGTTCTCTACCATCTTGCCTCAAAATCTTCAAATGTTAGGAAGGAAAAATGACTTCAGGGACTTCAAAATGTGTATGTTTTGTGTGTTTTCCCCATAATGAATAAAAGTATAAATAAACACAGTCTAGGGGAGGCAAGCTGATTCTCAACGAAGGCAATAAGGCTCAGATAATCGGTGTGTTGTTAGACGGGGTGTGCCCAGTGGCACAGGATCTCACAGGGAGAGGTTAGACATTCAGCATGTTTACGAGTAAAAGTAGAAGGTGGAAAAAGTAGAACACACAAGGCCCAGTGTTCTAAGAGACCGGCGCGGGTGAAGCCCAAAATAATTACTACCGATGAAGGAGCTGTTTTGTTCCAAACTGTGTCCTTATTCAAAAACATAGGTAATAAATATAAAAATAGTCATTATAAAGCGACTCATCTAAATACAAAATCTGCCATAGAAAGTTATTTACTTTGTATTGATAAGGCCGCCAGCATCCTAATCAAGAGGAATTTCTGTTCACCAAAGCTGCAAGCAGCGCGGTGCAGGCTTGGGATGTGATTTTTAAAGCAGCCAAGAACTTAATTAATCGTTGCAATTACTAGAGAACGCTAAGCTGAGTCCAGGAAGGCGGGGCGGGGGTGGGGGTGGGGGTGGGGGTGTGCGGGGTGGGGTGGAAAAAATATATATATACATATATTCAAGGACTTCCTGCGGCTGCGGGCGAATGCCCATAAACTTGTTTGACTTCATCTCTTAGCTGACAGGGAAACCAGGACTGAACTTCTCGGAAGGTGAGCCTAACTTGACCGGACCCAGGGCGTGGCTGGCAGCCGCCCTGGGAGGAAGCGGGAGTTTGGAGACTGGAACGTGAAAGGGGGAGAAGCTAGAGGAACCAGCTGCAAACCTGGGAGATGGACTCAACAAAGATCAAAGCCATGGAGGTAAGACTGCTCCCCCACTTCGCCGCGCCCTGCGTTCGCTAACGCGTTTGCAGGCGCGGACTCTCGCGAGTGGAAGGTCTCCAACCCCAAAGTTGGAGGGGGCGCCCACTGGGGCGCAACCGGCGCGACGGGTCTCCAAGTGGGTCCAGCTAGTGCTGCCTTCCCCCAGCCGGCCACTCGCAATCCCGGGCGGCCTCGCCCCTCCCCGAGCCAGCCCCGCGGCCGGCTCGCCCCTTACCCAGCCAGAAGTGCAGGCGGTAGGTGAAGCCCCGGCTGGCCTGCGTCGTGTGGAGCACCAGGTAGGCATCCCCGACGTAGAAGTTGCCATACGCGCTCTCGGGCACCGGCACCAGCTCCAGCTTCTCAATTCTCCAGACCTGCAGCCCCGCCCGCTTGCCCGCGCGGGCGAACTCCTCGTGGTACAGCCCCTGGGCCATGACTCGGGCACGCGATGTTCCGGGGAGTGGACGCGGGGTCTCGCTGACCTGGGAGTCGGACTGAACCCAGACCGATTGGATGGACCCAGGTCGCAGCGGTTTTATAGGGTGTGCTCTGCGGGGAGGCGGGGGAGGGGGCGGGGCCCCCAAAGGGAGGGGCCAAGTGCCAGGAGTATCTCAGCCAATCACTTCTCAGCCTAAGCGCAGCATCCTGTATCAACCTCCTGCGCCCTTTCCTGCAGCCCGAGGGAAATCGGAATCTCAGAAATCGTAGAGATCCTGAGAGAACCTTACTGAAAATCCAGGAAATGCGTCCTCCCAGGAAGGACATATTTCTTGGCAACAGATGGAGGAGATCAACAATGAAAACTGTTTAGTGCATCGTTTAGGGGGAAAAAAAAAATTGGCTGTCTAGGTAATAATTAATCATCAACCCCATCATTTCATCTGCCAGTCTCTCCATCCCTGCTGGCCACAGTTTCTCTCTGTCTTGATCTTCCCGGTTTGAAAGTGCCACGAGAAACAGCTTGTCAGTTTTCTTGGAAAGAATGAAAACCTGGAAGGATAGCAGTCTTACCCCGGGGATAGAGCTCTATAAGTCTTCAGGGATTCAGGAAGCTGTGGTTAACCTCTTTGCCACCTGCTTCGTTCACCAAGAAAATTTTTTGGAAACAAAAAAAAAGCAGCAATCCTCTTGGGATGTTCTCAGGCTGGGTTGTTTGTGACTGTGGTATTATATACTTAGCTTACCGTGTGAGTTACCTCTTACAAATGCTTCAGGGTGCTGATCTTTTTGTTTTCCCTACAGACTTTGCTTTTGTAGCATGGGCTAAGCACTGTAAAATATAGATGAAAGTTTACTCCTTATTTTGCATTCATTTAACTGAAGCTGATGTGGCAATTGACTTTATTGTTATTGAGAAACCAAATTGCTCAGGATGCAGAGGAAGAAAGCTAGTTTTTATGCATGTACATTTTCTGTCACTGTTTCCCAAATTACAGGCTTCTCTGGAGGTCACCTCTGCTGCTGCTAAATCGCTTCAGTCGTGTCCGACTCTATGTGACCCCATAGACGGCAGCCCACCACGCTCCCCCATCCCTGGGATTCTCTAGGCAAGAACACTGGAGTGGGCTGCCATTTCCTTCCCCAATGCATGAAAAGTGAAAAATGAAAGTGAAGTCTCTCAGTCGTGTCCAACTCTTAGCGACCCCATGGACTGCAGCCTACCAGGCTTCTCCATCCATGGGATTTTCCAGGCAAGAGTACTGGAGAGGGGTGCCATTGCCTTCTCTGGAGGTCACTAATTACATACAATTTGATTTTTCCTTAATTAATTTGTTTTGAAATAGGTATTACATGACCATGGAAAAAGAATTCAGAAGTATAGGTGAGCAATAAAAATGTATCTCTATTTCAGCTTTCACCAGAGGCAGCTGAGTTACCAGTTTCTTGTGTATTTTTCCAGACATATTTGATATTCTTTTATCTACAAGAATATAGATAGCATAGTAATTTTATTTTCTAACAGAAATGGTAATATACACACTGTTCTGTAACAACATATCAAAATATCAATACCCAGTACTCATAGAGCCTCTTCTTTTTACTGACACATGGTATTAAATCTTATAAATGTACTGTAAATTATTTAATCTGTTGAGGTTCATAGATATTTAAATTTTGTCTATATTTTGCTAACACAATGTTGCAAACAACATTTCTTGCAAGCAAGCACTCTTGGTTCTGAGGCTTTAGCAACTTCCTAACTACAGCAAGCCTCAGGTTCCTCATGTATAAAATGGGAAAATAATAGTTTTCACCTTAAAGATTGTTATTTGAATTAAATGCACAACCACCTGTGTTTGTTTGAACGTTCTTTGGCATTGCCTTTCTTTGGGATTGGAATGAAAACTGACCTTTTCCAGTCCTGTGGCCACTGCTGAGTTTTACAAATTTGCTGGCATATTGAGTGCAGCACTTTCACAGCATCATCTTTTAGGAATTGAAATAGCTCAAGTGGAATTCCATCACCTCCACTAGTTTTGTTCATAGGGATGGTTCCTAAGGCCCACAAGACTTCTGACTCCAGGATGTTTGGCTCAAGGTGAATGATCATACTATCTTCATTATCTGGGTTATGAAGATCTTTTTTGTACAGTTCTTCTGTATATTCTTGCCACCTCTTCTTAATATCTTCTGCTTCTGTTAGGTCCATACAATTTTTGTCCTTTATTGTGCCCATCTTTGCATGAAATATTCCCTTGGTATCTCTAATTTTCTTGAAGAGATCTCTAGTCTTTCCCATTCTATTGTTTTCCTCTATTTCTTTGCACTGATCACTGAGGAAGGCTTTCTTATCTCTCCTTGCTATTCTTTGGAACTCTGCATTCAAATGGGTATATATTTCCTCTTCTCCTTTGCCTTTTGCTTTTCTTTTCTCAGCTATTTGTAAGGCCTCCTCAGGCAGCCATTTTGCCTTTTTGCATTTCTTTTTCTTGGGGATGGTCTTGACCACTGTCTCCTGTACAATGTCATGCACCTCTGTCCATAGTTCTTCAGGCACCCTGTCTGTCAGATCTAATCCCTTGAATCTATTTGTCACTTCCACTGTATAATCGTAAGGGATTTGATTTAGGTCATAACTGAATGGTCTAGTGGTTTTCCCTACTTTCTTCAATTTAAGTCTGAATTTGGTAATGAGGAGTTCATGATCTGAGCCACAGTCAGCTCCTGGTCTTGTTTTTACTGACTGTATAGAGCTTCTCCATCTTTGGCTGCAAAGAATATAATCAATCTGATTTCAGTTTTGACCATCTGGTGATGTCCATGTGTAGATTCTTCTCTTGTTGCTTCCAAATGTTCAAGCTGAATTCAGAAAAGGCAGAGGAACCAGAGATCAAATTGCCAACATCTGCTGGATCACCAAAAAAGCAAGAGAGTTCCAGGAAAACATTTACTTTTGCTTTATTGACTACGCCAAAGCCTTTGACTATGTGGATCACAACAAACTGTGGGAAATAATTCAGGAGATGGGAATGCCAGACCATCTGACCTGCCTCCTGAGAAATTTATATGCAGATCAAGAAGCAACAGTTAGAACTGGACATGAAACAACAGACTGGTTCCAAATCAGGAAAGGAGTACATCAAAGCTGTATATTGTCACCCTGCTTATTTAACGTATATGCACAGTACATCATGTGAAATACCGGGCTGGATGAAGCACAAGCTGGAATCAAGATTGCCAGGAAAAGTATCAATAACCTCAGATACACAGATGACACCACCCTTATGGCAGAAAGCAAAGAAGAACTCAAGAGCTTCTTGATGCAAGTGAAAGAGGAGAGTGAAAAAGCTGGCTTAAAAACTCAACATTCAGAAAACTAAGATCATGGCATCTGGTCCCATCACTTCATGGCAAATAGATGGGGAAACAATGGAAACAGTGAGAGGCTTTTCTTGGGCTCCAAAATCACCACAGATGGTTACTGCAGCCATGAAATTAAAAGACGCTTGCTCCTTGGAAGAAAAGCTATGACCAACCTAGACAGCGTATTAAAAAGCAGAGACATTACTTTGCCAACAAAGATCCATCTAGTCAAAGCTATGGTTTTTCCAGTGGTCATGTACAGATGTGAGAGTTACACTATAAAGAAGGCTGAGCACCGAAGAATTGATGTTTTTGAACTATAGTGTTGGAGAAGACTCTTGAGAGTTCCTTGGACAGCAAGTTTAAGGTTGTTGCTGAACCACAAAAGATTCCAGGATTCTTGGCCTCCAGAGGAGAAGAATTCAATACGGGGCCAGAAATGAGGCTTGATTACTCAGAACTTTTGTGTAATAAAGTTTATTAAAGTATAAAATAGATAGAGAAAGCTTTTGACATAGACATTAGAAGGGGGCAGAAAGAGTTCCCCCTCACTAATGTTAGCAGTGAAGTTATATACTTTAATTATTACAGTGAATCAAAAGCATGTCTGGAGGTTGTGAAGACCTTACTAGACCCACTCCCATAATTTACATTTTAAGATTACAGGATTAGCCAGAAGGTTTTTTCCAGAAACTGTCCTCAAACAGGATACGTTATTGTTATATAACCCTAAGGAATGTGGAGGAAAAAAAGTTTGTCCTTTCCTCCTCCTTGAGAATTCCAGATCCCTCTCTCCTTGGGGACCCCCAGACTTCTTATCAAGCCTCCTAGGAAGTGACTCTCTCATTCCCCCACCCCCCCTCCTTTTCTTTTAAGAGCATTATTTTGCCAAGGGAAAGGGGCATCGTTTTCATTCCATAACTACTTCCTGCTATTTAGGGGTATTGTCCCTAAATTGCTGAGGCAACATATTCTCCTAACCCTCATATTGAGGGTCTCTGTTCCAGGGGTCCCAAGTAATAGTTGGAGGAGGCTGTGGCACTCATAGGAGCTTGGACAACCATTTGTAACTTAAAAGCTTTCAGACGGTTAGAAACAAAACCTGTTTTACAGTTATAGATGTAAGGCAAAATAGTCATTAAACCAAGTTAAACTCAAAAGTCACATTATGTCCATAGTTACATCAGTCCATCTTAAGATTGTTAGATGTCATTACAGAGTTGAAGAGAGTCTTTACCTTGAAGTGGAGATGTCCACCACGGGAAGCCTTCCACTGATGATAAGGGGATCATTCCGCAGACCCAGGAATTAGATGGATTGTGGAATGTGACATAGGAATGAGTTCAGGACAGGAAGGCATTGTCTTGAAGGTCAAATGGCAGACTCAGGACTTTTGGAGTCAGCAGAAGTAGGCTCACATAGATTATCAGGCCCATCTAAAAAGTACAAAGTCAGAGTATAGAAAGTAAAGGCATAAAATGATGTCACTTCGTTCTGGTCAGGGTGCCACCTCTTAACTCGAGTGTGATGCACCCATGAATCAATTCCTGCCACTTTGACAGCTGTGGGAGAAGAAAGAATAACCTGGTAATTAGGGCCTTCCCAGAGGGGCTCGAGAGATTGGCCCCCAGATCCCAATGTTTTTTTCAGCAGCTTGGCTCCTGGCTCAAGTAGAGGCTTGCTTGACTCAGAGGCTGGGTCAGGAGACACCTCTCAGAGTTCCATCAATGCCTGTTGAAAAGCTGAGGACTGAGTTACATAATTAGTTAATTCTAAGGCTTTAGGAAAACTTTTCCATTGAGCATTTTCAGGAATTACTAATCATCCATCCTCCGACTGTAACCATCCTTTATCAGTAATCTTTGCTCCTCTTTTTGCATATCTTTCTAAATCTTCCTCAGTATGTTGTAGTTTTTCCTGTTCCACAGGACCTGTCCAGATCAAGGGTGTCTGCAGTGAAGGGGTTTTGTAAAAATGCACTTTTCTGGCTTGACAGTCAGCCAGCTGATTACCTTCTGCTACTTTACTCCCATCCCTGCTGTGCCCTTTGCAATGCATAACAGCTACTTCTTTAGGGCAATATACAGCAGTTAAAAGTCTCTTGATCTCTCAAATGCTTAATAGGTTCTCCTGTTGCCATATAAAACTTTCTTTCTCTCCATATTGCAGCATGAGCATGTAAAGTCAAATAAACATACTTAGTGTTCAGCTCTCAGCATAGCGGCTGTAGGTTACCTACTTTATGCTTCCCATCCCTAACAAAAGAACTGCCATCTGTAAATCTTTCTGTGTCAGGATTGTCTAATGGGGTATCCATTAGATCTTCCCAAGCTGCATAGTTTAAAGTTAGAAATTGGAAGCAATCATGATCAGGTGTTTCATTTTCCTTCTCAGGAAGCAAAGTGGCAGGATTTACATTTCCACAAACTTTAAAGCTTAGTTATTGGTCCTTCTAACAACAATGACTGATATTTAAGAAGCCTACTGTCTGTCATCCAAGTATTAACCTTATAATTTAAGATTCCACTCACATCATAAGTCAGTACAGTAAGATTTCGTCCATAATTTTTTTTAAGGCCTCAGGTATTAATAAAGCCATTGCCCCAATTACTCTTACACAATGCAATCTAGTGAAATTAGGTCTAATTCTCTACTTAGATAAGCAATAGGTTGCTGGTGAGGCCCTCAGGGTTGTGTCAAAACACCCAGGGCCATACCTTTTCTTTCAGCGACAAACAAATTAAATTCTGACCCTGTGGGCAAGCTCAGAGCGGGAGCTTTCAGGAGAGCAGTTCAAAAAGCCTTAAAAGCCTTTTGAGCATCTGGAGACCAAACCAGTTTGTTGGTTTGGGCCTGCTGGGTCTCAGTTATAAATTCATATAAAGGCCGGGCAAGTTCCCCATAACCTGGAATCCAAATGCAGCAGTAGCCTGTGATTCCTAAAAATCCTCTCAATTGCCTCAAAGTCATAGGCAGGGGATGATTTAGTATAGGTTTAATTCTTTCAGGGCCTATGGCCCTAGTCCCTTTTGATATGATTAGGCTCGGATATCTAACAGATTGTTGACAAAACTGAGCCTTTTCTCTTGATGCCTTGTAACCTTAGCTTGCTAGAAAGCTTAAGAATTCCTCTGAGGCTTGTAAGCAAGCTTCCTCTGTCTCAGCACAGAGCAAAATATCATCTATATATCATAGCATAACTGCTTCGGAGCTATTAAAGTTTTGTAGATCCCGTGACAAACTTTGCCCAAATAGGCAAAGTGGACTGGACAGTGGACTGCCCAGACAGTCACTATGGAAGCAGATAGGGAATAAAGTGGGCCAGGGGCTTCAGTAAGCACACAGAGTAAGCTGCCCCAGTATCTAAAAGGAAATCGGTGGATTGGCCCCCCACAATTATTACCACCCGGGGTTCCTCAGGTGTAATTAGGATGGGAGCTTGTGTGGGGACCCTCAGGCACCTTCAGTCCTGATTGTCTTGAGAGTCTGACCCCTGACACCTAAACCTCTTGGGGCAGTCTCTCCTCCAGTGTGGTCCCCTGTAGACTGGACATGGAGCCGGGGGCGGCTTAGATGCCTGAGGGCAATCCCGCTTGAGGTGCCCCTCCTTTCCACAGTAATAGCAAACCCATCCCTTTTCACCTGGGTCCCTCTTGGGATCTTTCTCAGGCTGTTTAAGAACGGTTCTGACAGCCATTACAAGAGCTTCCGACTGTTCCTTTGTCTTTTTCGGCCTTTCTTTCTTTTCCTCATATTACCTACCATAATAGACTGTTTGACCTGGTTGCAACAAATTATCTAAAGACTGGTTTGGTCCATACGCTTGTTTTAATAGCTTACGGTGGATATATGGAGCTGTAAGTGAGTGAGAAATCTTTTAAGATCACTCTTCCCTCTTCACTTTCGGGATCAGTCTCAGTGAATCTGCAAAGGGCTTCTCTCAGTCTATCTAGGAATTTACCAGGAGCTTCCTTCTCCTCCTGTTCTATGTTTGCCACTTTGGCATAGTTTAAAGTTTTAGCATGCATTTGCCTGAGTCCTTCAAGAATACATCCGACAAAATGACTCTGATCCCATCTTCCTTTTTTAGCCTTGTTGTAGTTCCAGTCTGGTTCTACAGTTGTAACCAAGCGTTCTGGGAAACAATCTCACTCAGAAGGACAGTGCAGATAGTGGACACCGGCGGGCCCAAGGCAGAGTCTCCTCTTAGCCAAGGACCCCGACCAGTTTTTGTGAAAACCTTATATACCCTAAGATTACCCTGGTGGCACAGAGGTTAAAGCGTCTGCTTGCAATGTGGGAGACCTGGGTTCGATCCCTGGGTCAGGAAGATCCCCTGGAGAAGGAAATGGAAACCCACTCCAGTATTCTTGCCTGGAGAATCCCATGGACAGAAGAGCTTGGCGGGCTACAGTCTGTGGGTCGCAAAGAGTCGGACACAACTGAGCAACTTCACTTTCACTATATACCCTAAGTGTATAAGGTTCCCTGAAACTAGTTTACCCGCAATCATATACCTTAAGCCTAGATAGTTAACAATGGACAATTATCAATAGGCCTGTGGTCATACCCCAATAAGCATAATAGAATGTATGAGTCTATTTGGTTACACAGATAATTAGGGTATTCTTTTAGGTGACTGAGAGTCTAGGTAGGAGCCCTGGGGCTCTTCCTTCGGGGGGCCTGGTTTTCCAGTTGATATGTCATTTCCATAGATACTGGGCATATAGTTCAAAGTCCACAGTCCGGCCCAAGATGGACTTCTGATTTCAAGATGGAGCCTTTTCTGTTTCCTCCTTCACTATAGTTGGGACTGCCTGATTCCCAGTGGGGAGGGCGGCTATCTCATTGTCCCTCTTCCCTACTGATTCATTTCCAAGCCATTCATCTCCATAAGCAACAGCGTTCCGCCAAACTCGACTTTTTGAGCTGGGAGTCAGCATTTGTCCCAAGATATATATCATATCCTTCCATGTAAGGTCATAAAGCTGAGTAACACCTTTAAAAGCTCTAATATATTTTTCTGGGTCCTCTAAATAGTCTCCCAGATCCTCCTTGATCCTTTCTATTTCTTGATAAGAAAAGTTATTAACTCTCACAGACTGATTATTTCTCCTGGTGGATGCTTCATGTAGAGGCAACAGCTTGTGTGGCTGTTTCTCAGCCTCTCTGGCTGCTCTGCACATACCATCCCAGGGATAGATTGGAGAAACCTGCTTTTCTTCATCTCTTTGTCTCCTGTCCTCCATCTCATCCTGTATTTCACCATTAGTTTTCGCTGTCTGAGCTTCTCTTACTTCGATTGTCTGAGTTTCTATTGAAACCAGAGTGGTCTGAGGTCGTACTGAGACAGGGGTTGTTTGGACCTCTACTTGGGCTGTTTGACTCTCAGTTTGGGTTTTTACTGAGACCAAAGCAACCCTTCCTGGGGATGGTTCTCTGACTTTCAGTTTGCTCAGTTTGGAGCCCCAGGTAAGAGGGCAAAGTAGGAAGACAAAAGGGAGCTAAAGGTTGCACACCCAAAACTATACCCTTAGGACGTAAGTCTGGCATGCCTTGCAGAGAGAAAAAGAGCAACACATATGCTGCTGCTATCCATTTCCCTTGTTTTCTACAGAACCGGTCTAATTATAAAACAGTATTATAATTAAGAAACCCTCCAACCGGCCACCGTTCACCATCCTCTAATGGATACCATGGCCATGCAGTATCACATAGGAAGATCAGGCGTGTCAAAGGAGCGAGGCTGGAATTGTTAGCTCCCATATGTAAGAGAGAAAAAAAGTGACCAGCACCATCTTTCTACCGGAGGCATCCCTCCCTGCTCTAGATGGGGGCGTAGACAGACTTTACACCTAAGCTTTCCTTCCCTGGTTAGACTTAGTCTGTCCCTTACAGATGCAGGCACCATACTCGTCCCTCCTGGTTCTACCACCAAGGTGGGGTGGAGATGCACCAGGGGTAGACCTGATGGCATTCCAGCGTGATGTCTAGTTCCTCACCATTAAAACCTTGCTTGCCTCTGATGCCACGTGGGGTGCTGTCAGAGTAACCTTCCAGAATGCCTCCCAATCTAAGACCCGCTGGGGGAAACATTCATCACCTGAGTGCTTGTGCACGACCCTGAGTATATTCCTGACCACAATAAGACTGGTATGAACATAAAACTGAGATGTTCCTTCCAAGTGTCACCACACCAGTATAAGTGATAGCAAAAGAGATGGTGAAGAGCTGGCCAGTGAGGAAAAAGTGATTTTTGTCCTCCAGTTATTGGGGCTAGTCCTTCCAGTTCATTCCCACAGATTTTAAAGAAAGAATATCTAAGGAGTTGGGACAGAAGCCACTGGAAATCCTCCTGTGGTCCACTAAGAGCTAGTGTTATCGGAGTAAGAAACCCATTGTACTTCCAGTCTAAGTAACCTTTAACCTCAGAGATGCTCCTGGAGCTAGAGCTCCATCTAACTTTCAAACTTTTGACTCCTAGCTAGGCACTTCCTGACTATCAATCCACGTTTGGGACCTAAGTACCAGTACACAGTAACAGCATAGATCACAAGTCCCTTGAAAGTCTATGATCCGACAGATAGGTTAGTAGTTCTAATTCCCAAGAAGTTATGAAATGGTCAAAGAGACAGGAAAGTTTGACCGAGAAAGGAAAGTTCAGTCCACACGCTTTGTCCATTTCTGCTTGGTACCCGAAGGAGACATTGGGTACCTCTTGGCATTGGCAGGTTGTTATAAACCCCAACAGGTTTCTGCCATAAGCCCTATGAGGTCACTGTGGAAACGCAGAACAGGGCTCCTCACTTGCGTCACACAGGGCATGTCATTCATTCACGTAAGCACACTGTAGAGTTAGTAAAGTACAGCAGAAAATGTGTTCACTAGAACTAAGAACTAGAGCTCCAAGCATCCTTACCTTGTCCTGAAGAACCCCGGATGAGCCCCCAAGATGAAAGGTGGTTGCTGAACCACAAAAGACGCTGGGATTCTTGGCCTCCAGAGGAGAAGAATTCAATACGGGGCCAGAGACAAGGCTTGATCACTCAGAGCTTTTGTGTAATAAAGTTTATTAAAATATAAAAGAGATAGAGAAAGCTTCTGACATAGACATCAGAAAGGGGCAGAAAGAGTACCCCCTCACTACTGTTAGCAATAGAGTTATATACTTTTAAATTAGTTATTACAGTGAATTGAAAGAATGTCTGGAGGTTGTGAAGACCTTACTAGACCCACTCTCATAAAACTTACATTTTAAGATTACAGGGCTAGCCAGAAGGTTTTTTTCCAGAAACTGTCCTCAAGCAGGATACATTATTGTTATATAATCCTAAGGAATGAAGAGGAAAAAAAGTTTGTCCTCTCCTCCCCGTTGAGAATTCCAGACCCCTCTCTCATTGGGGACCCCCGACTTCTTGTCAACCTACCTAGGAATTGACTCTCTCACAAGGAGATCCAACCAGTCAATCCTAAAGGAAATCAGTCCTGAATATTCACTGGAAGGACCGATGCTGAAGCTGAAACTCCAATGCTTTAGCCACCTAATGCAAAGAATGAACTCATTGGAAAAGACCCTGATGCTGGGAAAGCTTGAAGGTGGGAGGAGAAGGGGATGACAGAGGATGAGATGGTTGGATGGCATCACTGATGCGATGGACATGAGTTTGAGTAGGCTCTGGGAGTTGGTGATGGACAGGGAAGCCTGGCGTGCTGCAGTCCATGGGGTCACAAAGAGTTGGACAAGATTGAACGACTGAGCATGTATGCACATTATGAGGTGGTAAGCTTCCTTTTGCTCCTCTAAACTCCTCCATCCTTCTGCACCTTGTAGCCCTCCTTTAAGACCCGACTGCATGACCTAGAGCAATTGGGCTTCAGTGTCCTCTGGCTTAGGGGCTGCTTGAAAATCAGAGGGAGAGGAGAGTAAGGTCAGAGTATTTATTTCCTCGACTTCCTCTACCAAAAGTCCCTGTACTTTTAAAGACAAATAACCAACTTTTTCTCTCCTTTGGATTCAAGCAACTGTACCCTTAGGCGCACTATCCCTTTTGGTTCCTCTGTCCTTCTATTAATGTATGTAACCTCTAAAAAATTAATAATATGAATTTTTCTGCTTTGTATATGCCCTCTGTCACAGATCGAGATCCTAATTGCTAAAAACTATTAGCTACTTTCTTTTTTTCTCCTAACACAATGTTAGGTAGATATGAGAAGGCTTATTTTATAAATGAGGCAACTGAAGCTTTGTAACTTGTCAAAGATCATGGAACTAGTGAGTGGCCAAAGGGGAATTCAAGCTCACTGTGTCTAATTCAAAAACATATGTTCCTTACTCTTTCAAGACAAATTATTTGGCCAAGATTTGTTCATGTAAGTATGCATTGTATTTTTATTTTCTTCAGACTTGTCCTAGAGAACTTCTGATCTCATGTGTCCCATTTAGCACTAGGAAGTTTAGCTTTGACACTGAACCGTTACATGTCTCGGTTTTCTTATCTGTAAAGTTAAAATCATGTGTTCTCTTCCTTCCTCTAGGGAAAAAAAAATATGAAAACTGGTGATCTAGAATTAGGACAATTTAAAAATCAGAGTTATCACTTAAGTTCAGTTTCAGTTTTAGTGATAATTCCTTTCCTTCTGGTGAAGGAATTCCTCTTAATGATTAAATAAAAATGAAAGGAGATAATTTCTTTTTACTAAAGAAATAAAAAGGAACTTTGATGGATAAGTGAAATTCCCTCTTGCTTATGCAGGCACTAGGGTGGGCTTCCCAGGTGGCACTAGTGGTAAAAAAAAAAAAACCTGCCAATGCAGGAGACATAATAGAAGTGGGTTCAATCCCTGGATCTGGAAGATCTCCTGGAGGAGGGCCTGGTAACCCACTCCAGTATTCTTGCGTGGAGAATCCCATGGACAGAGGAGCCTGGTGGGCTACAGTCCACAGGGTCACAAAGAGTCAGACATGACTGAAGCGACTTGGCACACAGCAAGTGAGGTACCTGCCTGGGATGCAAAATTTACAAGGGCACCAAAAATGTTCAAGAATCAAGGTCAATAATATTTTAAGGCAGCGTTTTTTAAAATCAAGATTAATGCAAAAAATTATGATAAAAATAGCAAAGTTTAAAATAAGGACAGACTTGTTAACAGTGCTAGATGGGACCATATTGGATGCTGAAACAAAGGAAAAAATACTGATCTTCCTTTACTTAAAATTTTGATATTTTTGTTTATTGTGGGTTTTTTTGCATTGTTGTTGTTCAGTCACTAAGTCATGTCTGAATCTTTATGCTCTCGTATCTCATTTTTCTTGTCTGTGAAATGGGAATACAGACAGGAATCCTTGTAAAATTGTAATTATTAAATGTGTTGTTGTTTGCAACCCCATGGACTAGACTGCCAGGCTCCTCTGTCCATGGGATTTCCCAGACAAGAATACTGGAGTGGTTTGCCAAGCCCTCCTCCAGGGGATCCTTCCAACCCAGGGATCAAACCCACATCTCCTGCATTGGCAGGCAGATTCTTTACCATTGAGCCACCAGGGAAGCCCATTAAATGGATAAGTAAATATAAGCCCTGCAATACTGTCTGGCATAAACTCAGCTGAGATTGATGAATGGTTAATTCACTTCTCCAAATCCAATCCTTTAAGAAATATGTTTCTAAGTCTAGTTCAGATAAGAACTGCCCATTTCCTATACAAAAATAGGTCTCTAAAACCAGATGTCAGTTTCTTTTCCATGCCTTTATTTTCTCTTTTTCTTTCTCTCATAACCTACGTTCTTAAAAGTGATTATTTTCTCCTCTTCATGCTATTGCCCTTCTTCCACTATCCATCTATTGAAGTTTTACCATTTCTTTCAGGTTTAATTGAAGATATACATCTTCATTGTCATTATACCCTTGGCATCTCTAAATTTTAGGAAACTCTCTTTTCCTAATGCTCTTGGTATGCTCTTACATTATAGCAACTACCACACTCTCAAGCAAGTTTTCTCTCACAAGACTGTAGGCTCACTCAGAGACGAATATCTCATTATTTTGTTCTCTGATCTTATGGTAACACATGCTGAAAATGTGTGGTTAAATAACTGATTTTGGATTAAATTACTTTTTTTTTTTTGGTCAATGTATCAATCCTCTCTCAGTCCAGATAAAAACTACCAAGGTGGATAAGTTTTTTTGTTTGTTTTTTGTTTTTCACTAAGAGTCTGAAGATTTGAGGTATGGGACCTTGGTTAAATTCAAGGTGCTTGTTCTTCTAGAATGTTAATGCCCAAGGGAAAATGATACATAGTTTAATCTATAAAATAAATAGCAATGTTAAATAATATAATTAATTCATTGTGAAATTCACTGGGATGAGCTAGTAAAAAAACAAAACAAAAAATTGGCTTCAAGTGGCCTTCATTCTCCAAATCATAAAATCTTAGAGTTGAGAGGCAGCTAATTTTATTTCCATTACTGATTCATGACCACAGAATTGTTGAAATTAAACATATGTGAATAACAGGATGTATACACTTTTTTTTTCCAGTAGAGGAAAATGCTTCATCTTATTTTTTGTTTTCCTTTGACTAAATATTAAAAGAACATAATTAAAAATATATCTCTTTTACAGGCAATCCTGCTAAACTGTATTAACCTGTTTGATTTACCAAATGAGTTCAGGGTTTAAGCATGGAACCTGGAGTCAGAAGATGTGAGTGTTGTGAAGACTGAAAGAAGTAAGGTATGGCAAAACCCTGTGAACACAGTCAATGAACATAGTTAATAATCAGCCTGATCCTAAACCCAGTGCTTTTCTAAAGCAGGTGATTATTAAAAGTGAAAATGCACTCTAAGGAAGTATATTTCCATCTCTCCTGTCCACATCAGACAAAGTAGAATTTTTAAAAAATTCACCTTTCTTTCTTTTTTTTTAGATCAGTCAGTATCTAGGACTTTATCTTTTACCAGTTAGTTAGTTTAAAATTGCACATAATACTATAACTATAAACTATAACTAGAGCCACATCCATGGCTCAATGCTACAGTAAAGGTTTTATTGGTCTTGAAAATCTGCAGTTGGGATAATTTATTTCTTGTAAACTTATTTACTACAGTGGGTTGGTTCAGTGCTTTTCTGTAATTTTTTGTTATATATAAAATCATTTATTATTATTATTATATAGGAAATAGCTAACCCATATGAGATTATTGAGACATCATCATTATTTTAGGAATTTACATATTAGAGAATGCACATGACCAAAAGAAGATTGAGGGTCCAAGGTCTTACAGAAATTTATGATCTTAAAATGATAATTTTTGTTTTAAGCTTATTTTTATGCAAATAGGGGTCTGAGGAGGATTCTAGCTTTAAAACTATGACAGAATTGAGGCTAAAGCTGCTTGAACAGTTTATTTTTTTGCCTGATTTTTCTAAATATAACTATTTACTAATAATCATGATGAGTGTTTTATTTAGTTTTGTTTGTAACCCTGAGTTTACCATCTTGTGAGAGATAACCTAAAATTTTCAAGAAATACGTCAACAATTATTTAGGGCATTTGAATGGCAGAACTGTGATCATAGAGAATAATAGAAATCAGACATGATCAGATCATCATTTTCTTGTACAGGTACTTGCAAAATTAGGGTTAATTAACTCACCTAAACCAAAGAGCAGATTGCTGAAAAGGTAAGGCTTGACTGAACCCTTCTCACTGACCGGAGGTCACTTCCTTTAGCTAATTCTCTTCTTGACTCAGTATCTGTTTCTATGAGTTTAAGTTGAGCAATCTGACTGGTAGTCCTTTTACTCTTAGATTTCACCTCTTCCATGTCTACCCAGTCTCTCTCCTGAAATGACCAAGATTCAAAATAAGTCATTCAATAACTGTTCCCTGGACGCCTGGAACTCACGCTTCTTGCTGAGGCCCACAGAGGAAAAATGGAAGACAATTTCCCTCACCAAGGAAATCGTGGGGCACTGGGATACTGGAGGTCTTATAAAAAGAGGGCAGAGTTCTTTTGTTTTTTTCTACTATTTTTATTGTGCTTTTTCTGATTATAATAGTTAGATATGTTCATTGAAGACAATTTTGAAAGTACCAATTATGAATGAGATTAAAATGATCCCTAATCACACAACCTAAGGATAAGTTCTGATAACATTTTAACCAAAAATAAGATCATGAAATGAAACTCTACATTTTGATATGCAGTTTGTTTTATCATCTCTAATATTAATACATAGATCTTTTCACTGGGCGGGTGGAGCTGAAATCAATGTAGAATTTTCAAAAGCCCTGTCCTCACCTTTGAGAAACCCTGATTTGTAAGGCATGAACAAATCATGTGTCATTTTAGAGTCTTTGAGAATATAATTTTACCTTTTATTTTTATTCAAAAAAATTATAAGAGAGTCACACTCACCCATAATCACATCTTTCTTACTCTCTATTTTGACAAACATTGTATTATTTTAGAAGTGAATGCCCATCTGGCCCACTGAAGTCCACTTTGTAGAGGACGCGTTTTAACAATCTGATGCACAATTTTTTCAAGTTTTTCATCGTTACAGACATATCCATGAATCATCTTTATGACTTTCTGTCTAGCCGTCTCTGTTCACCCTCGCATTCACCCATCTCTATGTACGTCAGTGGTTAAAAGCACAGTTTGGACTCAACTGTCCTATATTCAGTTCCCTGCTCAGTCAATTTGAGCTGCATAACCTGTGGCACCTCAGTTTTCTCATCTCTAAAATGGGGGTACCACGTGGTAGGATTGCTGTGTAGAGTAAATAAGTTAACATAGATAAACTTGAAAAAATTCTTGGCAGATAGTGAACTCTCAATAAATGTATGTTATTATTCACACACAAACACATATATTCACATACATATTTCAACCAAAATGGAGTCTATATTCATATGTAGCCTGCTTTAAAAATTATTAATAAATTATAAACATCATTTCAGGTAAGGATATATAGAACCTTATTAAAAATAGTAACT
This sequence comes from Bos javanicus, assembly GCF_032452875.1. Taxonomy (NCBI): domain Eukaryota; kingdom Metazoa; phylum Chordata; class Mammalia; order Artiodactyla; family Bovidae; genus Bos; species Bos javanicus. Next base: position 21,192,878 of record NC_083871.1, on the reverse strand, counting down.
GCTTTGTATTCCATTGTATTAATATACCATTCCCCAATTATATACTTCTAGTTACTTTCAAAAGCATCAATTTAAATAACATGTCAATAAACAATCTTCCATATGTATTATTCTTTATTCATGTGTCACTATTTCTGTAGAATAGATTTCAAAAGTGGGATTTCTAGATCAAATAATATCTACTCGTGTCTATGTATTGATTTGAAAGATAATATATATCATATATGAAATTCTTATTTCTAAGCTTTCTATTCCATCTACTGATTTATGTATTCATTGTGGCATGCTTCTTTTATCACAATAATTATATTTTCCTTTAATTTCTGCTGTGGTAGGTCCTCACTATTTTCTTCAAAACTTCCGTATCAATTGTTACATATTTGACATGTAATATTTAGAATCATTTTAATTCTAATTTAATGTTCACATTTATCATTTAATGTTCACATTAAACTTTTTAAATGACCTTTATTGTTTTCTTTCTGTTACAAGACATGCATAAATACATAAAGATTAACAATAACCCATAATCCCCACCCCATAGAGATAACCATCACTAGCATTTTGATGCATTTCTTCCCAGTGTCTATGTATTTTTTTTTAACTGAGGTATAATTGATCTACATTACTGTTAGTTTCCGGTACACAACACTGACTCAATTTCCTACACATTACACATGACCACCATGATCTGTCTAGTTATCATCTGTCACCGTCAAAAATATAAGAGTAGAATTGACTGTATTCCTCATGCTGAACATTCCATCCCCATGACTCATGTTTTTGGTAACTCTTAATCTACCTCCCCTCTTTCACTCATCCCCCCAAACCCTACCCCCTCTGGCAACCACCTGTTTGTTCTCTGTATTTATGAATTGTTCTTTGGTTCTATTTGTTCATTTTTTAGAAGATTCTACATATAAGTGAAATTATACAGTATTTCTGTCTTATTATTTCACTTAGCATAATACCTTCTAGGCCCATACATACTGTTGAAAATGACCAGATTTCATTCATTTTTATGGCTGAGCAGTATTTCATTGTATACATATATACCACATCTTCTTTATCCATTCATCTTTCGACAGACACTTAGGTTCCTTTGATAGCTTGGCTACAGCAAATAATGTCGCAATGAACATAGGTGTGCATGTATCTTTTTGAGTTAGTGTTTTTTTCCCTTCTTTGGAAAAATACCCAGAAGTGGAATTGCTGGATTCTATGGTAGTTCTACTTTAACTTTTTTGAGGAACCTCCATACTGTTTTCCACAGTGGCTGTACCAATTTACATTCCCACTAACAGGGCAAAAGAGTTCCCTTTTCTTCACATCCTTACCAAAGCTCATTATTTTTTAAAAATTGATTTTACTAATTTATTCATTTATTTTTGGCTGTGCTGGGTCTTTGATGTTGTGCAGGCTTTTCTCTAGCTGTGATGAGCAGAGACCTCTCTCTAGTTGCAGTGCATAGGCTTCTCACTGTAGGGGCTTTTTTGTTGCAGATCACAGGCTCTAGGGTACACAGGTTTCAGGGTTGCAGCACATGGGCTCAGTAGTTTCAGCTCCGGGGCTGTAGCGCACAGACTCAGAAGCTGTGGCACATGGGCTTGGCTGCTCCATAGCATGAGGGATCTTCCCCGATGAGGGATCCAACCCTGATGTCTCCTGCACTGGCAGGCAGATTCTTTACCACTGAGCCAGCAGGGAAGCCAAATGCTACTAGTTATTTGTTGTCTTCCTGATAATATGCATTCTGACAGGTATGAGATGATATCTCATTGTGGTTTTGATTTGTATTTTCTTGATGATTAGTGATGCTGAGCATTTTTTCATACAACCATTGGCCATCTATGTCTTCTTTGGAAACGAGTCAACTGATTTTAACATTAATTTAATCTACTGTGTTGGGAACATGGTATAATCTTGGCATTTAGTCATGTCTTGGTTTATAAAATTCAGTATTATTTAAGGATTTAAAAAAATTATTATTCCTAAATCTTTTATAATTAAATATATGATACATCTGCATTGCTATATGTGTGCAATAATAGGCTCATCTTCAAGATTATTGATATATAATTATATCAATAGATGATATGAGAGGATTTGATAACATTTAAAAATTACTAAAAGGTTTAGAATAATATAGAATGATTGGAAAGTTTTTCTTAAAATGTAAGTGAAAGAAAAATGAAACAAGATACAAGTTAGTATTGGAGAAGGAAATGGCAACCCACTGCAGTCCTCTTGCCTGGAGAATTCCGTGGACAGAGGAACGGGACAAGCTGTAGTCCTTGGAATCGAAGAGTCGGACATGACTGTGCAACTAACTTTCACTTTCACACATTAGTATCTTCAGATTTGACTTTAAATCGTAAACGAACACCTTTTACTTAGAGGATTTTGTGTGTCCCATGTGCTGTTTAAGTGTTTTCACACGCACTGCCAACCTAGTCGTGCAACAATCATGTCAGACAGGTGCTACTATTATCAGCTCCCTTTTTTTTTTTTTTTTTGCCTCACCACTGCAGCATGTGGAACTTCCCTAACCAGGGATTAAACCCATGCCCCCTGCAGTAAAAGTGTGGAGTCTTACCCACTGGACCACCAGGGAAGTCTTCATCTCCCTTTTCATGACAGAGTAACTGAGATAGAGGTGGGATAAGAAATCTGTCCAAAGTCACTTTTGTAATCAGTGCTGAGTTGGCATCTGAACCTAGGCTACTGAAGTGCTGAACTCACCATCTAAACCACAGTGATCGTCCCAGCCTCTACCAGTCAGTACTAACGTGCTGTGTTGTGCTTAGTTGCTCAGTTGTGTCCAACTCCTTGTGACCCCATGGACTGTAGCCCGCCAGGCTCCTCTGTTCCATGGGGAAATTCTCCAGGCAAGAATACTGGAGTGGGTTGATGTCTCCGGCATTGCAGGCAGATTCTTCACCAGTTGAGCCACCAGGGAAGCCCATGAATACTGCAGTGGGTAGCGTATCTCTTCTCCTGGGGATCTTCCCCACCCAGGAATCAAACCCGGGTCACCTGCATTACAGGCAGATTCTTTACCAGGTGAGGTACCAGGGAAGCCCTAGTACTAACTCATCCAGGTCCTAATCAGGAGGATAGCATAATTCCTGAAGAACAGTAAATTGATTTGACATGTATTTGGATGTCCCTCAGCAAGACTATGGTTTTTAAATCTTAGAATCAAAGATAGTGAGAGTTGACAGGACCTTGGAGGAGTATGCAGTTCTTAGTTCTAGGAAATAACACATAATTTGTAAAAGTAATCTAAGTACAGAATAATATAAGTATTTTAAAAATCAAAAGTATTATAAATAAATGTCAATACATTTGAAATTAAAAGTAAAATTATATTTCTAGAAAAATATAAAATGTTAAAATTACCAAAAGAAGAAATAGAAATTCTTAATTGACCAATACACATATGTTGAGTAAACAAGGCCCCTTAAAAAGCAAAAACTTTTCTTCCATAAAGTACCAGGTCCAAAAAGTTTTATATGTGAGTTTTACCATGTATATCCTCTATTGTATACTAATATATCTAGAAAGGAGGAAAAAAGAAAAACTGCTAAAATTATTTCCATGAAACAATTACAGAATATAAACCTCAATAAGGGCAGTTCGAGAAAATAAAATTACAGTTCATTTTCACTTATGAACATTAACACCATATCAGATCTAAATTTTTATCCAACCAAGTAAAAAATTATTTTTGTTTCAAAGAAAAAATAGGATAATCTCAATATATTAAAAAAAAAATCTCTTTATGTCAACATTTTTAGAAAATTAGGTAGCTTTGGGAAAAGGGAACTTTCTTAACCTAATGACATAATAATAAATTATAGCAATAACATATCAAGTGGGAACATTTTAGAAGGATTTCATTTGAGAATGGAAAAAACTAATAAGAAAAGGCAATAGGAGCCCTAGTATCTCAGTAATTCTCAAATGGGTACAGGAAGTCATGGACAATACAAGACCAGAAGAAGAAATAGAAGAGATTAAGAATTGCCAGAAAGAATTAAAACTCATTATCTGCAGATGCTTATTTGAAAAAAAAGTTTAAGACTCCTACTGACAAACTGATAGAACAAGAAAATTCAATAAGATTATGAAATGATTAGAATAATGTGATACAAAATACAAAGTCATAAGAATTAAATGTATATATATATAATTGAACATGTCTATGATTTCCGAGTAGAAAAATTTATTAATGCCAAAAGTAGCACAAAATATAAAGGGACAAACTGATAGCTTTGACTACATGGAACTAAAGATATGGCCTTAAAATAGGATGACAAAGATAAAATTGAAGATGCGGGCAGACTGAGTGAAAAGCTTTTAATTTCTGTAAATAAGGATATCAAGAATATATGCAAATAAAACACATGCAGCAAGAATAAAGTCAAGGAACGTTATGGAAATGTAAAGTAATGTAAAGATATGGAGCATATACAAAGAATGCTTATTTGGGCACTCATTATTAATTGACAGCACTACATACACATCCAATATTTGAGCGCCACTACTCTAAGTGCTTTTAAAGTATAACTGTTCTGTTCTGACCTTAGAGCAACTCCATGAACTAGGCATCATTATTGTCTCCTTTTCCAAATTAGGAAACCAGGAACAGAAAGTTGCACAAGTATTTAGAGGTGGAATGAGACTTTGAGGCCACATATGCTTGCATGCTCAGTCGCTTCAGTCTTAACCAACTCTTTGTGACCCCATGGACTGTAGCCCACCAGGTTCCTCTGTCCATAGGATTCTCCAGGCAAGAATACTGGAGTGGGTTGCCAGGCCCTTCTCCAGGGCATCTTCCCAACCCAGGGACTGAACCCACAACTCCCACGGCTCCTATATTGTAGGCAGATTATTTACTACTGAGCCACCAAGGAAGCCCTGATGTCACACTGCTGCTGCTGCTAAATCGCTTCAGTCGTGTCCGACTCTGTGCAAGCCCATAGACAGCAGCCCACCAGGCTCCGCCATCCCTGGGATTCTCCAGGCAGGAACACTGGAGTGGGTTGCCATTTCCTTCTCCAGTGCATGAAAGTGAGAAGTGAAAGTGAAGTCGCTCAGTCATGTCTGATCTTCGAGACCCCATGGACTGCAGCCTACCAGGCTCCTCCATCCATGGGATTGTCCAGGCAAGAGTACTGAAGTGCCATTGCCTTCTCTGATGTCACACACATAACCTCTAACACTGGTATGACTCCACTGCTGTTACACCATCAGGTTGTTAAAAATTAGAAAGATAACATCAAAGGCTGGCAAGGATGTAAGGAAATAATCTCATATAATATTGAGACGGGCAGTTCTAACACGATGTAAACATCTCGAGTGAGTCTGGCAGTACTGAGTGAAAACTGTAGGCATATTTGTTGTGCCCCCAAGTTCACTCCTGAGTGTGGACTTGAGTGATGTTCTTCACAGATGCTCAGGGAGACTGTAGAGTGATGCCTATCAAAGTATATTGTGCTGGAAAAAGTTGAAGGCAATCTAGGAGTTGAAAAATAGGTAAATTGCTTTTAGGTATAAGTAACATGCAGTGTATTAATATGCATGAGAGGAATCCTTATGCTTGAGGCAATGATCAGCATGGAAAAGATAGCAGTGTAAGCAGATTTCATAACTATGAAGTTGAATAGAATAGTAACAAACAGCATGTGATGCCAGTTGTGCCAATAAGAGCATATGTACATTAACAAAAATAAATTTCATGAATGCTCACATTGCAAATGACTACAAACCCCGTGGAATGTGGATTGGAAGAGTGTACATTAACTGCATGTGAGTAGGAGCCTGGTGGGGTTTTGAGGGGGTTGATGATGCAGAAATGAATGAGAAAAATCATGAAATAAAAAGAGAGAAGATGCACTGGTTGACAATAAAAATTTGCCAGGAAACAAGGAGTATAATCAATTCAATTCTGTGCACTTGAGATCCAAAATCCCAAAGCAAACAAAAATAAAAATAGCAACAAATTTTAAAAAATCTACCCATCTGTCTATATACCTCGGAGAAGGCAATGGCACCCCACTCCAGTACTCTTGCCTGAAAAATCCTATCTATCCATTCATCCATGCATCCATTCATCCATCTATATGACTGAGTTTTTAAAAATGTTGGTATATCAATATATAAAATTTAGATCTACTCTAATAAACATTATGTAGTGTTTTAAAGAAATTCAGGGGCCTCAAGAATAGCACAGAGGGAATTATTGAAGATGAATATAGTAGTTCTTGTTGCATTTTTCCTGTATGTTCTTTAGTTTGTGTGACAGAAAGAAAAATGTTTAACACAGGAAGTGTTTCACATGAATTGTAAAACCTGGGTTACTTATTTACTATTTTATTACAGTCTGGTTTAAGAATGTACAGAAAAATACTTGTTGCTACAACCTGAAATCGTTCACCCTTAAAACCTGTTAAAAAAATTAAGAATTATCTGCTTCATATTGCATTTATGTTGGCCACCTTTTTTTAGTTTCTAAGTTTATAATGACCCAGAAAACATATTTGCCTAATGAATCAAGGAAACTGGAAGAAGAAAACAGCATGGTAAGTAAGTACTTAAAGAGAAGGCAGAAAAAGGGGAAAATTCCTTTCCTTTCGGCTACATTCTTTCCAGTGGTCTTAATTACTATCTTCTTGCATTCATGGCCTTTGTTAAGTAGTGCAATATTTAATTATTTAAATCAGTGCAATATTACAATGTATATATTCCTTAGTTATAAGAGGTTAAAAAGATAAAAGTATCTCATTCTCATATAGAGATATAATAAAATATTTATGAATAAAACAACACAGTGTCTGGGATTTAGGTTCAGGTACACCAGGAGGAAAGCAAGGGAAGGTTAGAGGAAATGAAACTGATAAAGTGGTAACAATGTTGTTGTTGAGTGACAGGAATATAGAGGTCCCTATTCTCTTAAGTCAACTTTTGTAAAATTTAGATTCTTCTATTATAAAAACTTTTCCTTTAAAAATTTTAAGCTTGGGCTTTGTAAGGTTTAAAAAATCATTCTGCTATAATTGCATTCTGAAATATTTATGAAATGAATAAAGCTCTTAGCACTGCATGGCTAGATACATTTGGAAGAGTTTATAATGTCAGTCCAAAAGGCCAGCCGCTGCATTCGGGATGAAGCATGGTCTGACACATGTCTCCCATTTCCAAAACAACTGGCAGGTGTGGGCTTTTCCACATTTGTAGGAAGCATTGGCAAGATTTCTTCCTCTCTGAGTTTATGTGGGGCAGCTCCTGGCTGTAAAAATTGCTTTCTCTCTCATTGAGCAATTTCAAAATTTAACTGTCAAGTAATAAATATTTATTATAATCAAGTAGCTTTGCAACGAAAGAGAAAGGGGTTTTTGTTTGTTTGTTTTATTTTTTGTTTGTTTACAATTTCCAAAAGACAGTACAGGGAACAATGTCCTCAAAAGATTTTACTAACCTAAAATTGGTTAGTATGGATATGGTTTAAATTGATGAGTCATTTGTTTTAGGGAGAATTTTCTACACTAAAATACCCAGTGAAAATTAGTGACATTTGGAAGTTCATGATAATTAAATATTTTAAGTTATGAGTGCTAAAATCTGAAGGAGACTGTTGAGACGCTGATGAACACTGGAGGTTCCTGCCAAGCAGTCTTTCCGATATGACAGCATAACTCTTGGCTTCTTTCCCTTTCTGATGTGGTTACCAGAGGTGGTGAGGGGGTAGGAGGAGGGGAACTGGATGAAGTTAGTCAAAAGAAACAAAATTCCATTTGTAAGATAAATAACTACTAGGGATGTAATGTATAACATGATAAATATAATTAACCCTGTTGTATGTTATATAAGAGAGTAAATCTAAGAGTTCTCACCAAGAAGAAAAAAATTTTTTTTTTATTTTGTATCTATATGAGATCATGAATGTTTACTAAACTTATTGTGTAATCATTTTATGATGTTGTAAGTCAAATCACTCTGCTGTATACCTTAAACTTACACAGTGCTGTATGTCAATTATATCTCAATAACACTGGAAGGAAAATAGAAATAAATAAACTGTAAATAGCAATGCCTATGTATAACTGACAAAATAATTGTTTTGAAGACTTTTTAGAAACATATTTGCTGTACAGAATGATATAAAAATGCAGCACAATTGAGTGATTCTAAAAGTTGTCCTGAAATTCCCTGAAAGAGACAATTTTTTTTTCTCACTGGAAAACTACTTTCCGTGAGTTTTAAACTGCATCTGGTTTGAATTAGCTTTGGAAATCATTGCTGTGTTTTTCTAAAGTAATGCTGGATCATCTCCACGTGATCCTGATGAGGGCATCATTTTATTTTATTTTGTTTTTTATATTCACTTCATTCCTCAAAACTTTCACAAAGAGAAATGTAAGCAGCAGGTTAGTCCTGGGCCTTTGCCTATTCTTAATGCAGTTGTTTGACTATTGATCATGAGCACAGGAGTAGGTCCATCTCTAGCTCCCCACTGTTGTACAACTGTATGCAAATAAAGAACATTTTCTCTCACTGTTTTCAACTCAATTATCAATATCCTCACCAACCTCAGAATTAAATCAGCATTCTTGTGGGGCTAACATAAAGCTTCCCATCATACAGTGACAGTATTTTCTTCAAAAGCTATTTCTCACCTGCTGCTAAGTCACTTCAGTCGTGTCCGACTCTGTGCTACCCCATAGACAGCAGCCCACCAGGCTACCCCCGTCCCTGGGATTCTCCAGGCAAGAACACTGGAGTGGGTTGCCATTTCCTTCTCCAATTTCTCACCTAATAGGACCTTAATATTTTAAAATCACTAACCTTCCATGGTATTCAGTAGAGGTATCAAAGACAGATTTCAGCTACACATTGCTGGAGAAGAAAAGGAGCCAGAGCCTTTAAAAAATGCCCCAGGGCTCTCAAACTGCTCATGGATGACTCAGAGAAGAGAGGCTAGGGTCCTTGGGAGCCTACAAGACCACATATCAGGCCATGTCGGTGATCTACTGTCTTGCTTCAGGCCGAACCTGTTTAGAGAAGTTTACTGAAAGGTTTAAGAGATGTGGGTTCTGGAGAACAACGGTTGAAATCAATTCCAGCTCTGTCACCTAACTGTGTGATTTGGGCAAATTGTTTGTGGTCTCTAAAAAGGGAGACTACTACTCTAACGCATTGGATAGTTCTGAGGATTAGTTAAATGAATCCATGTAAAGTGCTTAGGATAATGCCTAACAAAAGGTAAGGACGTAGTAAATATCAGCTGCCATCGGTCCTCCTCATCATCACCATCATTATAAACACCCAGACTAAAGCACGTACAGGTATAAATATATAACTACTCATGTGCACACATGCATACACATACATATAAATATGCAACACGTGCCCAAAGAGTATGCCTTTGGTTTTATCTTGCAATTTTTACCTATCATGTATTACTTTTTCAGGTGAGTATATGTGTATTTCATTAAAAAATTGCCATCTTGTAACACATTATATTGATGCATTATTTTATATTGGTGTATCTTTAGTTTTAACTTCCAGGTTTCTTGGTTTATAAATAATACTTAAAGCTGCAGTGTTCTATACATAACTTTGTCTATAAATAGCACTCTTTCTGAAGAATAGATTTCCTAGAAGTGAAAGTGATTGTTCAAATTATATCTGTGTATGTATGTGTATATATGTGTGTGTGCGTGTGTGTGTGTGTATGCTACAGCAGCATGTAGTCTCTTAATTCCCAGACCAGAGTTCAAACCTGGATCCCCTGCATTAGAAGCTCCGAGTCTTAACCACTGGACCACCAGCGAAGACCCTCAAATTATATTTTTATTTTTTAAATAATTGATTGATATTCTAAAGTGTTTGCCAAGTATATTATGCCCACTTTATAGTAATGGTTCTAAAAACTGTTCACTATCTATTTCCACAGACCCTAGCCAGTATTTAGTGCTCTTATTTTAATTATTATAAATCTACTGGGTATGATATCATACTGTATTTGGTCTTCATTTGCATTTCCTGGCTAAGAGGAAAGTTGAGCATATTTCCTTTTATTCATTGGCTGTCTATAGGTATTCTATGACTTTTATGTTCATATTATTTATATATTTACATATTGTATGGTTTCTTTAATCTTTTTTAATCTTTAATTCTTTAATCCATTTCTTTAATCACTGTGTATATTAGGAATATTAACTCCTTGTCTTGTGTATGTGTTACAAATATTTTTTCCAAGACTGTTGGTGATTGTGTGTAGACATTTCTCCTCTTTAAGTGGGCCTTTCCAAAGTTGTGGAGGGGATATTCCAGGTGCTGCATTTTAGTGCCAACCTTGTTCACCTGCAGCGAGGATTCTAGAAAAAAAAAAAAAGTGGGCCTTTCCACACTGAGCTAAAAATAGTTGGTCATATTGTGTTCTAATAATCTTACAGCTTTGATTTTGCTCTTTGGTTATTTTATCTACATATAAAATAACTCTGCATGATTTTGGTGGTAAGTAGGTTTATATATGTTGGGTAGTGAATTTCCTCATAATTAAACAAATGTGAAATCACAGATAGAAACTGAAAGATGAATAGGACTTTCAAGATGATTTAGTCCCCAGTCCCAGTTTGTTAGTCAGAGGATTAAAGCCCAATATGAAGAAAAGAAGTCGTTTATTTCAGCTCTAAGGGTAATGTGATTTGAATGTTAAGGCTTGACGGCTGATATGCAATTGTTTCATTTGACCAGATCCTCTCTTCCCACGACACTTCCTGCTACATGGGTCTGGGTTGAGCAGTTTGGCTGGCGGTATTTTCATGGTTCGCTTCCCCCTCTACATATTTATTTCCGTCTCAGAAACCACAGTCATTTACAGCATTATTTCAGGTAGTAGGACTTATTTTTGAACTCTTTTTCTTTTAACATAATTTTTTTTTTTCAAAACTTTTCCCGAAAGAGCCAACTTTTGGTTTGGCTCAACTTTTCTGAAAATAATAAAGTTTAATATTCCACCTATAAATATCTACCAGGTATGAAAATATTCACTGCTCTAGGCCAACCTCAGGTAGGAAACATAAAATTTGATTCTTAAAATATGAAAATACTTGACAAAATTTTAAAAGGATAATCTGCGGTACAAATTTGTTTTTGAGAAGGATAATTTTACCTTGGTTTTAATTTTTATTAACATTACTTATTAGCATTTATTGTTTCTTTTCTACTTGCTAAAGTAATGCATAAACTGAAGAATATATTAAAAAATTTAGAAGAAAATTTTGAAAAATTTAGAAAATATTTCTAAAATAAATTTAGAAAATATTTTAAATTTTCTACTCTGCATAATCACTGTAAATATTTTCATATATTTTTTAATCATTTATGGTTATATCTATGGCATTTTGAACAAAATACACCAGTGAATTCTATAGGAAATCAGCCTTGAATATTCACTGGGAGGACTGATGCTGAAGCTCCAATACTTTGGCCACCTGATGGGAAAAGCCAACTTATTGGAAATGACCCTGCTGCTGGGAAAGATGAAGCAGGAGGAGCAGTGAACGACAGAGGACGAGATGGTTGGATGGCATCACTGACTCAATGGACATAAGTTTGAGCAAACTGCAAGTGGAGCTGAAAGAACATAATGAAGTATTATAGAATGTGAACTTCTCATCCTAGGAGACAATTCAAAGCTTATACAGCAGTGAATAGAGGAAAATGTATAGTTTTGAAAACATTGTTTAAAGTGTAAAAAAGAATATTAAGTATCTAAGCCTTTAATAGCAAGGAGAGATAAGAAAGCCTTCCTCAGCAACCAGTGCAAAGAAATAGAGGAAAACAACAGAATGGGAAAGACTAGAGATCTCTTCAAGAAAATTAGAGATATCAAAGGAACATTTCATGCAAAGATGGGCTCAATAAAGGACAAAAATGGTATGGACCTAACAGAAGCAGAAGATATTAAGAAGAAGTGGCAAGAATACACAAAGAGCTATACAAAAACGATCTTCACGACCCAGATAATCACGATGGTGTGATCACTCACCTAGAGCCAGACATCCTGGAATGTGAAGTCAAGTGGGCCTTAGAAAGCATCACTACGAACAAAGCTAGTGGAGGTGATGGAATTCCGGTTGAGCTATTTCAAATCCTGAAAGATGATGCTGTGAAAGTGCTGCACTCAATATGCCAGCAAATTTGGAAAACTCAGCAGTGGTCACAGGACTGGAAAAGGTCAGTTTTCATTCCAATCCCCAAAAAAGGCAATGCCAAAGAATGCTCAAACTACTGCACAATTGCACTCATCTCACACGCTAGTAAAGTCATGCTCAAAATTCTCCAAGCCAGGCTTCAGCAATACGTGAACCGTGAACTTCCAGATGTTCAAGCTGGTTTTAGAAAAGGCAGAAGAACCAGAGATCAAATTGCCAACATCTTCTGGATCATAGAAAAAGCAAGAGAGTTCCAGAAAATACCTATTTCTGCTTTATTGACTATGCCAAAGCCTTTGACTGTGTGGATCACAATAAACTGTGGAAAATTCTGAAAGAGATGGGAATACCAGAGCACCTGAGCTGCCTCTTAAGAAATCTGTATGCAGGTCAGGAAGCAACAGTTAGAACTGGACATGAAACAATAGACTGGTTCCAAATAGGAAAAGGAGTACGTCAAGTCTGTATATTGTCACCCTGCTTATTTAACTTATATGCAGAGTACATCATGAGAAACGCTAGACTGGAAGAAGCACAAGCTAGAATCAAGATTGCTGAGAGAAATATCAATCACCTCAGATATGCAGATGACACCACCCTTATGGTAGAAAGTGATGAGGAACTAAAATGCCTCTTGATGAAAGTGAGAGAGGAGAGTGAAAAAGTTGGCTCAACATTCAGAAAACTAAGATCATGGCATCTGGTCCTATCACTTCATGGCAAATAGATGAGGAAACAGTGGGAACAGTGTCAGACTTTGTTTTGGGGGGCTCCAAAATCACTGCAGATGGTTATTGCAGCCATGACATTAAAAGATGCTTACTCCTTGGAAGGAAAGTTGTGACCAACCTAGATAGCATATTCAATAGCAGAGACATTACTTTGCCAACAAAGGTCCGTCTGGTCAAGGCTATGGTTTTTCCAGTGGTCATGTATGGATGTGAGAGTTGGACTGTGAAGAAAGCTAAGTGTCGAAGAATTGATGCTTTTGAACTGTGGTGTTGGAGAAGACTCTCGAGAGTCCCTTGGACTGCAAGGAGATCCAACCTGTCCATTCTGAATGAGATCAGTCCTGGGTATTCATTGGAAGGACTGATGCTAAAGCTGAAACTCCAGTACTTTGGCCACCTCATGCGAAGAGTTGACTCATTGGAAAAGACTCTGATGCTGGGAGGGATTGGGGGCAGGAGGAGAAGGGGACGACAGAGGATGAGATGTCTGGATGGCATCACCGACTCAATGCACATGAGTTTGGGTGAACTCCGGGAGTTGGTGATGGACAGGGATGCCTGGTGTGCTGCGATTCATGGGGTCACAAAGAGTCAGACAGGACTGAGCGACTGAACTGAACTAAGCCTTTCAATAAAGATAGAAAATGATTAACAATAAACAGATTACAGCAACAAATAAAATAAATAATAAAATAGTCATTAAATGAAATGGAAGACAGAAATATGATTTATAAAACTGCAAGCTATTTTTTTAAAGATCAGTCAGACATACATTTGAAAAAAATTTATCATCAGTAGAAAAGCATGAAGCAAACACCACACAAAATGATGTGAAGTAACTGAAGACATTGAAAATATCAAGTTATGAATAATAATTTAATACTACATTGAAAACCACATTAAATGGATAATATACAAATGTAGTGACAAAATTAGTAAAAGATGAAAAAATAACTTGAATAGACAAATAACCACTAAATATATTACTAATTCTAAGTTTTCTCTCTTAGGAAGCTCTAGACAAGGAAAAGTTAATAGGTCATTACTACCACATATTCAGGGAACAAGTGCTTAGTTGCTCAGTCATGTCCAACTCTTTACAACCCTTTGGACTGTAGCCTGCCAGGCTCCTCTGTCCATGGGATTTTAGGGCAAGAATACTGGAGTGGGTTGCCATTTCCTTCTCCAGGGGATCTTCAAGACCCAGGGATTGAATCAGCATCTCCTGTGTCTCCTGCATTGCAGGTAGATTCTTTACCTGCTGAGCCATCAAGGAAGCCTAATCTCTTATTTCTACAAACTGAACCAAAAAATAGAAAAAAGGAAAAAATGCCAAGCTATTGTGTTGAGACATTAATTTTCCTTGGCCGCCCTTTTTCAAGAAGACATCTTTTAAAAAATCTCTTTGAAAAGAGGGGTTTTGGGTGGAAAGGGTAAATTGGAAGTTTGAGATATACACACTACTATAAAATTGAAAACTAATAAGGACCTACTTTATAGCACAGGGAACTCTACTTAATACTCTGTAATGATCTATATGGGAAAAGTATCCAAAAAAGAATGAATATACGTGTATTTATAACTGATTCACATTGCTGTACACATGAAAGTAATACAACATTGTAAATCAGCTATACTCTAATAAAAATTATTTAAAAAAATTAAAAAAAGAGCTTTTCCCTTTGGCCATTTCAGTTTCCATTTCCATTTTAATCTAAAAGGTCTTCAAAACTAAATTTTATGATAGAATCAGAATTAATCTCTTCTATTATCTATCAAAAAAGAGAAGCTTCCAAGCCAAACCTATAAAGTAGGACTAAGATAGTCCTTACTTTTAATTTTCATAACAAATGTATAGTTATTTAGTCAATATGGGTTGCAAGAGTTAATTTTGAAGTCATCTCTGTATATTGCATATTGGTTAATGGCTCAGGCTTTGCTGTTAAGAAGCCTGGGTCTTATTTCTGGTCCCTCCTAAAACCTGTGTAGCCTTTGGCAAGTTAATGTAAACTCTCTTAGCCTCCCCATCTCTAAAATGCTAATAATATCTTAAGGGATTTTTGTGAGAATTGAATTAGATAATAGATTTAGAGTAACTGGCTCACAGTATCCTCAATACCTTTTAGTCACTATCTGTGCTATGATAGATTTTGTTAGAACAGTTCAATTATAATTTTAAGAAAGACTCTTTAGCATAAAGTTTAAACAACATAATGTTTATGGTTGACAAGAAGTGTCTTTAAAATGACTTTTTTAAAAACTAATTTATTGTCCTAAATGAAGTAATGCTATAGAAAGATACTCTTCGTTATCCTTGAATGTCCTGAGATCTAATAAAAGACTTAAATCCCCAGTTGGAAATATTAACTAAAATGACCCAAATAAAGCCAAAGAAGGACAGCATGACCTTTCAATATTATCCTAGGGCACTATTTAACAAGACCTTCCAATACTACACTGTCCAATATGCTAGCCATTCTCCATGTGCGGTTACTGAGCACTTGAAATGTAGCTGGTCAGAATGAGATGGCTGTAACTGTAAAGTGGATACTAGATTTTCAAGACTTCGTGTGAAAAAAGTATGTAAACTCTAAATAATTTGTTATATTATGTGTTAAATTGCTAGTATTTTTGGTATGCTAAGCTAAACAAAACTTATTATTAAAATCCTTTCTTTTTTTAAATATGCCTACTGGAAAATTTTGAATTACATATGTGGTTGACATTTCATTATTATTGGAGGGTGCTGATCTAGAGACTATAACCTTGTATGATTCCCCATTTATAATTAATTAAAGCCTGTAACCTGTGAAGTTTCATATTAACTGATATAGCTCCAGTAGGGATATAAATGATCTCCCTCTGGTAGAAAAGATAACCTCACAGGTTATAACTTTATTGTTGTGAAGGACAGCAAGCGGTTGTGTAAATGACCCAGGAATCTTCTTACATCATTTTTTAAATCATGTGTAACAATACCCAGAATCATAAAATGACCTTTTAACCAGCTCTACCATCTCCTTGGTTGCCTCATTAATGGGAGTAAAACTTTGCCAGGTGTTGACTCGGGAGGATTTAATAGATATGCTTTAGAAGAGTTCATTTCCAACTAAGGATATACATGGAAGAAAGCCTTTTTTAAAACTTTCTGAAAATTATATTGTGATGGGAAAAATTCTTACAATGTTGTAAAATCTTTGAACTAGTTTTGCTTTTATTTTTTTTTATTGCATGATATTTTTCTTAAAATTCAATTATGATATATGTAATTTAATATTCTTCTGAAAGTCACTCCACAATTCACAAAAATTCTTAGAGAAATTTAACCCATTTACAGTATAGCCTTTATCCACTGTTTTTTGCAAGGATATGAACACAGATATTGTAGAGGTTTATGTTAATTAGACTACTTTTGTTATGCAACCTTGAGCAGTTAATCGTTAATATTCTCAGCAAGTCTTAATATTAAGCCAATACCTGTCTGGTGCAGATAGTAAAAAGACTTACCAATCATTTAAACACAAGCATTTTCCCTAAGGGCTTCATTTCTTGCCTCGTCAGTTGATATTTCTATTTCAACTGCAATATACAAGAATCTTAAATTTTTATTAACATTCCTGATAGTGTGTGTACTTCTACACAAAAGTATTCATTTAGAAGTCAAAGTTACGTTTCACCTACTGTAAGCTAGAAGAGAAGTGGTAAATAACTTCAACGGCTAGTGGATAACTTTAGCTTCACTCACTCCTAAGAGTGGGAATCAATAACTAGGTCATCTGTGCCTTATGCATCTCTCAGATTATTTTACTTAAGTCATTCATTCAGCAAATATTTAATAAGCACCTTTTATGTACCAGCTTCTTTAATTGGCGTTGCAGCATAACACTGAACACACTGACAGATTCTCTGCATTTATGAAGCTTCTCTGTTAGTAGGAGGAGCCTAGTGGCGGAAGAAGTATAAATAAAAAGAGCAGCAGATGAGGGGCCTCCCTGGTAGCTCAGCTGGTAAAGAATCTGCCTGCAATTCAGGAGTCCCCAGTTCCTGAGTTGGGAAGATCCCCTGGAGAAGCGATAGGCTACCCACTCCAGTATTCTTGGGCTTCCCTGGTGGCTCGGTGGTAAAGAATCCACCTGCAATGCAGAAGACCTAGGCTCAATCACTGGGTTGGGAAGATCCCCTGGAGGAAGGCATGGCAACCCACTCCAGTATTCTTGACTATAGAATCCCCATGGACAAAGGAGCCTGGGGTTGGGCAGGGCTACAGTCCATGCGGTTGCAAAGAGTCAGACACAACTGAAATGACTAAGCACAGCACAGCACAGCAGAGGAGAACAGAGAAGTAATCAGGGCCGGAGGGCTACGGACCATGTAGGATATTGAGAGAGCTTTGGCTCAGGATGTAAAGATGCTGGAGGGTTCCGAACAGAGAAATGACATGATAGAAACTGCATTTTATAAAAGACAACTCTAGAGAGGACTTCCAGATAGGAGGCTACTGCATAATTCAAGCAAGAGATGCTGGGGATTTGCACCCATGTATTTAATAGAAGTGGTAGAGTGGGTGCCTTCATGGTATAATGTGAAGTAAAAGGAACAAGATTTGCTGATAAAAGGTGTAGAATAAAGAATAGAGACAAGAACAGATCCATTTAAAATTTTTTTTCCCTGAGCAAATGGAAGGCCAGAGTTGCTCTTTTTAATGGAATGGGCAAGACTGAGAGGATTGGGGCAGAATCTTAGGACTAAGTTTTGGATGTGGAAAGTCTGAAAGGCTATTAGACATCATGGGGGAGATGTCAAGTATGTTATCATATGTAAGAGTCTAAGAGTTCAGGAGACATGCCAGGGCTAGGAATATACATTAGAATAGTATGTAGATGACATTTAAAGCAGTAAGAATGAGTGAAATCACTAAAGGAGTACATATAAACAGGAAAGAGATGAGGACCAAGAACGAAGCTCTGGAATACTCCAGCTTTATTACTCAGGTGCCCTAAGTAAATTCACCTAATACATTTAATCCAGTATTTGCTACATTTATTTTTCTAAGGAATCCATTTTCTTTTCATGGATCACCTATTAACATTTCAAGAAACTTGAATTATGCAGAAGATCCTTTGTGGAGTGCAATAACTCATTGCCTCATCTTTCCACTTAATGTTGGAGCTATTAAATCCTTATTTGACTGCATTTCAATTAGTTTTAGCCACTTGGTGGCTCAGACGGTAAAGCGTCTGCCTACGATGTGGGAGAACCGAGTTTGACCCCTGGGTTGGGAAGATCCCCTGGAGAAGGAAATGGCAACCCACTCCAGTACTCTTGCTTGGAAAATCCCATGTTCGGAGGAGCCTTGTAGGCTACAGTCCATGGGGTTGCAAAGAGTCAGACATGACTGAGAGACTAAACTTTTCAACTTTCAATTAGTTTTGGAATTGGAAATTAGAAAGAAGATAGGATAATTCATTTGATAACAATGTCAGAGACATGAGGTTCTATCCTCATTTTGTTTTTTAAGATGATAATTATCAAATCTTGATCAGAAAAAAAGAAGTTATAAGTGATTTCTTTTTCTTTCTTGCAAGATTTTTAAACAGAATTTTAGAAACTGATTTCAAACATTAAAAGAAAGACTATTTTCCCCTCTGGAACTATAAATTCTCCAAAGCTGATGATCTTCAAGAAGGACATATTTTGTCTCTGTTAGCTGAAGATCATCTGTCTTTTAATTTATCTGAGTTTCTCAAGTAAACTTTAAAAAACATATATGGAAAAAAATGAAAAATAAAGATTCAGGTTTTGACTTAATATGCAGTAAACATAAACTTTGACTGTTTTAATCTATGTTACCTTGTAAATATGAACATGAAGTTCATACATAAAACTCTTGAATTTTTCTTTGAGAAATAAATACTATCACAGACCATCTGGCATCTTATGATTCCTGAAATAAAATCTACTTCTGGGAACAATTTAAGCCTTAGAAAAACATTGCTATGTCACAAATTAAACTTTCTTATTTTTTTGTCTTGGGATAATATCCCCCCTGGAAAAGTGTCTTTTTTGTGTGTGGATTACTTCCACCCTGGTTGCTACATTGTCTTCAATTTTTTTAGGTCAAAAATTTCTACCCTTAACCAGCTGACATGTTAGTTGCTCAGCTGTATCCAGCTCTTTGTAACCCCATAGACTGTAGCCTGTCAGGCTCTTCTGTTCATGGGATTCTCCAGGAAAGAATATTGGAGTGGGTTGCCATGCCTTTCTCCAGGGGATCTTCCCGACCCAGGGATTGAACCTGGGTCTCCTGCATTGCTGGCAGATTCTTTGCTGTCTGAGTCACCAGGGAAGTCTACCTTTAACCAGCTATATCCCTCCAAATACTGTGACATTCACCCTTTAAAAGAATACACTCTATGTATTAGGAATTATTCTTGTTACTATGAAGGATACAAATATAAAATTTGCAATGCCTGCCTCAGGAAAGCTTGATGGTGAAAACTAACAAGGATTATTCTTGTTTATCTCACTCTTCTTAACCCGAGACTAGAACATGTCTTCAATTTTGGGCATTACCAGAAAGTATAAGTTTTCTCAACATTTCCACTTATAGTTGAAAGATCTTTCACAAACAAAATCAAAACCCTGATAAGTATTCTTATCTCTGTTGCAACAAGGAACTTTCAAGTCAGATAATTTTTTAATTTGAAAATTTTGTTGTTCTAAAACTTTAAAACCACGATTTCTTTTGGCGCCTCTGAGAATGTGTTAATTTCCCTCTAATCTGGTTGATGACAAAACCCATTAATGTTCTCATAAGGAAATGCACAGAAAATGAATGTTCAGGAGGGACTTCAGGAAGTGCTATGTTGTCAGGAGGGACTTCAGGAAGCTCTATGTTGCTTTGGTTTCATCTGCTGTCTAATTGAACAAAGGAGAAATGTGAGACAGATTTTCCTGAATTAGCTTCTATAAAGGGTGAGGTATACTTGATGTATCACTCCCAGAACCAGAAACTTGACTGCAATTGGTAAGATGTCATCCGTTCAGTCCTCTTGACTCATTACAGAGCTATCCATCTAGACCAGGTTCATATCTCCATGATAACAAAAATGACTCCTTGAATAGGGCTACAGCTGTGATATGGAATAAGAACTATACTGTGTCAGTCAAGCAAATTTATTTGGGGTTATTTATCAGAAAGGATGCACATGCGACTGTGATCTGCCACTCATTGTGAGTGTTTTGCAGTGATGTCGTTTATAAGTGTTATGAACATTAAATTTCTAAGGGGACTTCAGTTTCCAGGTTTATAAAATTGCAATAATAGTAATACCCAACTAAACATTGCATGCTCTGGAAAGAATTGAGTGAAGTTATGTCTATGAAAGTGATTGCACATTGCTGAGTTTGATTTGTAAAAAAACTACTAAACGATGCAAAAATCACGGACTTGTATATATATCCCATGTCACACAGTTAAGCATCTCCTCCATCAGCCACGGGAAGATGGCAGAGTGCTGAGGAGTGTAACAAAACAGACCACTTTATTTCTCATTCCTGATAACCTATATCCATGTGTTACAATGACCCTCATCCCAGTTTCCTATATTCATTCAATGAGCAAAGTTTTAGAGTACTACATTCCAGGCACTCACACCTACAAAACAAAATCAGACAAGACCCTGTTTTTTACTACTTAGTTAGAAAAAGAAGCAGTGCATCACTTACAAGCATGTACATACCTGTCAGAATGGCTATTATCAGAAAGAACATGAATAACAAATGTTGGCAAGAATAGAAAGGGAAGGAACCCTTGTACTCAGTTCGTGAGAATGGTAAAATGGCGCAGCCGCTGTGGAAAACATGAAGGTTTCTAAAAAAACTAAAATTAGAATTACCAAATGATCCAGCAGTTCCACTCTTGAGTATATATCCTCAAAAAACCCAAACATTAGTTTAAAATATACATTCACCCCAATGTTTATAGTAGCATTACTTATAATTGCCAAAATATGGAAGCAACCTAAGCATGCATCAACAAATGAATAAATAAAGAAGATGTGGTGTATGTGTATATATATATATATATAATATATATAGGCTTCCCTGGTAGCTCAGTTGGTAAAAAATCTGCCTGCAGTGAAGGAGACCTGCGTTTGATCCCTGGGTCAAGAAGATCCCCCTGGAGAAGGAAATGGCAACCCACTCCAGTATTCTCACCTAGAAAATCCTATGGATAAAGGAGTCTGGTGGGCTACAGTCCATGGGGCTGCAAGAGTTGGACACAACTTAGCTACTAAACCACCACTATACATATGCAATGAAATACTGCTGCTGCTGCTAAGCCGCTTCAGTCGTGTCCGACTCTGTGCGACCCCATAGACGGCAGCCCACCAGGCTCCCCCGTCCCTGGGATTCTCCAGGCAAGAACACTGGAGTGAGTTGCCATTTCCTTCTCCAGTGCATGAAAGTGAAAAGTGAAAGGGAAGTCTCTCAGTCATGTCTGACTCTTAGTGACCCTCATGGACTGCAGCCTACCAGGCTCCTCCGTCCATGGGATTTTCCAGGCAATAGTACTGGAGTGGGGTGCCATTGCATTCTCGGAATGAAATACTACTCAGCCATAAAAAAGAAAAAAATTGAAAATTGCCATTTGCAACAACATGGAGGGACTTGGAGCACATTATGCTAAGTGAAATTAGTCAGAGAAAGACGAATAGTCTATGATATCACTTATATGCGGAATCTAAAAAATAAAACAAACTAGCAAATATAGCAAAAAAGAAACATATTTATAGAGAACTAGTGTTTACCAAAGGGGAGAGAGAAATGGGGAGGAGCAATAGTGGAGTTAGGGAGTAAGAGGTACAAATTACTATGTATAAAATAAATAAGCTACAATGGTATATTGTATATCACAGGGACTATAGCGTATATTTTATAATCACTATAAATGAACTATAGCCTTTAAAAATTGTGAATCGTTATGTTGTACACCTGAAACATACAATATTATACGTCGGCTATGTTTTTGTTGTTGTTTAGTTGCTATGTCACGTCCGACTCTGCAACCCCATGGACTGTTGCCCGCCAGGCTCCTCTGTCCATGGGATTTCCCAGGCAAGAATACTGAAGTGGGTTGCCATTTCCTTCTCCAGGGGATCTTCCTGACCCAGGGATCGAACCCACATTTCCTGCATCAGCAGGCAAATTCTTTACCAATGAGCCACCAGGGGTTACTTTAATTAAAAAAAAAAGCTATGCTAGATAGAGGTATGCTCTGGGTAATGTTGGTGCCTGGATGGACAGGGGTATTCAAATAAGACTCCATTTGGGGGAGGGCAGGGAAGACCAGAGGAAGGCTGTTGGGAGGATGACTCCCATGAAATGGCTAAGCCCCCTGAGGAGTTAGAGAGCTGGTGTGCCCAGGCTCTCAGGTGATAGGTGGTAGAGTTCACTGAGGCAAGGAATACAAGTGTTAACAGGGTGTGGAAATGGGATGCTTGTTGTCTTGAAAGGAGGCAAAAGCCCCAAAGCAGAGAACACAAGGAAATAAGTACTCCTGTGTTTCATAGAGAAGCTGCTAACAGACTTATTCCTACAGGGCTTTTTAAAAGGTGGACAGGCAAGACCTGCTACTCTCACACTCCATTCCATCCAAATTAAGTAAATGATTAAAACTCTGAAGGCCTTTTTAAAGAAGTAGGCATCATTATTCTTGGGGGGAAGCACTGCAGAATATCCATTCGGGTTCCTCTGAGGAAAGAGCCAATTCAGAGGGGCCAGAGTCGTCATTTATAGGGCAAAGGGACCGAAGGTGCCTACAAGAGAGGAAACTGGCAGGAGACATTTCAAGGATTCTAATGAAATCATGTAATTCCTCAGATGAAGGTAAGAACCTGGGCAGGTTATAAAGGAAAAGGAAGGAAGTCAACAAAGTGTTAATCATTACTGAGACAACGGGAGTTGAACCCCCTTGGGGAGCCCTGGGGAACACTGTAAAGCAACCATCTCAGTTCTTGCTTGAGGGCTGCTGCTAGGAGACATAAAGCCAAAGGGCACAAGGACATGGTGTGGTCAGCTCCACAGCCAGAGATTGCCCTTGGGCAAGGAGATGCAGATGTTGGCCTCTGAAAGTTAAGCACAAATTCTCTGGAATAAGAAAGAATGAGGGGAGTTGGCCGGCACCAACAGTGTTTACGAAATTTGGAATTGTAACATGATCAATGTGTAGTTTTCCAGAATGATGCTGAAATCTAGGAAAAATCATGATTATTTGATCAAGGGACTGGATTCTTAAAATGGTTTAAGCACAACACAAATACTTCATTTATAATTCCTGTGATAGTAGATCTTCTGTAGGATAAAGTACATAGCAGTGAAAACAGTCATATGAGTAGTAGTAATTCTAAAGAGTTAATCTAACTGTTCAACAAGAAATCTTAAAATTTTTGCCCATTGTCTTGCATGTCTTATTAAACTTTTCTTCCACACGATCCATAAACGCACTGTATGCATCTCGCCGCCTTCTGTGTCTCTTAAGGAAGATGGTACAAAGGAAGTTAGTGAAAGCAAGCATACATCAACTTTAATTTTCATTTATCTTTTAAAAAATTGCTATTTAATAATCTCTGGCTTTAAAAACTTGCTCCATATGCCAAACGCACATCTTGTTCTGTTTGTACATGCAAGACTATTCAAAGAAGCCTAATTTGTCCAGGGGAGAATTTGAGGCATAAAATGTATTTCAGCATCTTTTTCAGAGTGTTTGGGAGAGCCTTCTTGTCAGGCATTATTTGAGTGCAATACACTCAAAATGGGCTGCTCCAAAAAAAGTGGGAGTAAATTAGGGAAAGATTTCCCACAACATTTAGGGTTCAATCTGGTGGGCTGCTGTCTATGGGGTCGCAGAGAGTCAGACACGACTGAAGCGACTTAGCAGCAGCAGCAGCAGCCACTATGTCAACTATCTTTGATATAAGAAAAAAAAACACCTCAAATACTAGATAATCCGTTATTTGCATTTTAAGTAAAAGCAGAAATCTGAATGCTTCACTTTTAAAGATAGGCATATCTTTCACTATAACAAATGAAAAACTCCTGCATTAAAGCCATTGTTAACAACAATGCTATATACAAACCACAACAGCTATGGAAAAAGAGGCAAACTCACTGTGTATGAAGCGGATTTAACGGGCCAAGGGGCTTTTGGTAAAATTAGCTTTGAATCCCAGGCGCATTCACGAGGCTTGTAGGTGATAAATCTTTCTGTGCTGTTCTGTTGACCATTTTTCAGCAATGGGCATCCACTTACTAGAGACAGGAAGACAAATGAGAAACTTAGCAGTGACATGAGTCTTTGTTCATGAAGTCTTTCACAA
The DNA here is from genome assembly GCF_032452875.1 of Bos javanicus. Lineage (NCBI taxonomy): Eukaryota > Metazoa > Chordata > Mammalia > Artiodactyla > Bovidae > Bos > Bos javanicus. The sequence goes on along the minus strand of NC_083871.1, from coordinate 21,168,539 downwards.
GATGGTCTCATTTTTGGAGATCAGGACCCAGGAGCAGTAAATTGCTGGGCAATTTATAGGTGCAAATCTAAATTAAAAATCGCTTATCCTTTCTACTATTTCTGCTGGAATTAATTTTGCCCTTCTCCAAACATTAGTTCAAATCCCACCTTATTTTATTTCCTTGGGAACCTCTTTAAAAATTTTTTTCTCAGTGGTTTTGACTTGAAGGGCATATTTTGCATTCTACCTTATATTTGACTTAGAAGTTTCCTAACATCAAAGACTTGGTCTTATAAAATATTTTTGGTGTTTCCTTCCATAGTGATTTAGACACGAGGAAATTTGAGGTGTACTAATTTAATTATGTACCTAGACAAGGCCTTTTAAATTTAATCCATGCTAAAATGTGTACATTATTTGAAAATAAATTATCTTAATTTTACAATTATAAAATTATTTGCTACTCATTTTGAAAAGAATAAAATTCAACCATTATCCCACTACCCAGAAACAACCATTGTTAACACCTTATTGGTTTATAATTGATATGTAATTATAATAGTAAATACAGTATGTATTAACCTTATCCATATAAAAGTACTGGATTATATAGATTAAGTCTGCATAAACACCATACAAATGGCACCATAATAATACTGCTGCTGCTGCTGCTAAGTCACTTCAGTCGTGTCCGACTCTGTGCGACCCCATAGACGGCAGCCCACCAGGCTCCCCCGTCCCTGGGATTCTCCAGGCAAGAACACTGGAGTGGGTTGCCATTTCCTTCTCCAATGCATGAAAGTGAAAAGTGAAAGGAAGTCGCTCAGTCGTGTCCGACTCTTGGTGACCCCATGGACTGCAGCCTACCAGGCTCCTCCGCCCATGGGATTTTCCAGGCAAGAGTACTGGAGTGGGGTGCCATTGCTTTCTCCGATAATAATACTAATGGTATGTATATTACCATGTGCTAGACAACATATGCTTTACATACATTATTTACTAGGTGCTTTACATATGTATGGGCTTCCCTCGTGGCTCAAATGGTAAAGAATATGCCAGCCTTGCAGGAGACCCAGTGATTCAATGCTCACAAAAATTTTATGATGTAAATTCAACTATTATCATTCCCATTTATAGGTAAGGAAACCAAGATATAGACAGCTTAGGTAATTTAGGGCAGTGAGGCCAGGATTCAAAGCTATGCATCTTGCCTCTGGAATCTGTTTTAACTCATTGGTTCTCCACACAGAACACACTGAGTTATCACTCGATTTTTAGTAATTTTTAGTAATATATTAAAAGTTGTGGATAACAAAGCATATGGATTTTTGCCATCAATGAACTGAGAATTTAAAAAATTTACTGTATCATTAAAGGTGATAAGTAAAAAAATACCTTTTAAATTATTTGCCTTTTTAAATATTCCTGTTAAGATATAATGCAGAAAGCTTATGTTTGCCACGTTTATAACTTTATGATAACAACTTACCTGTACTTAAGTGTTGTGACTTAAATTTTAATCCAAAAGGATCCTTTTCATAAGTCGTCACAAAATTTGGTAAATTACATTCGTTCTAGACATGTAAAGAGAAGATTGTGCTATTACTAAGAAATATTGTTTCTTATTGCTAACATTCTACTTGGAATTTGGTTTCTCCAAATATTAAATATTTCACCAGTAAAATGTATTCTGAGGATTTTGCTGTATCATTTAAAACCTGCATATGAACAGTTGATGTAATAATCCAAGATTCCAGACAGTGTTTAACCAATTCATTTTATGGTGGCGTAAGAACTTCACTTATCCTTCTGTGAATAATTTAGAAAAGATATTTTAAACAGGATGAAATAAAAAGAATCTATTCAGAATTTAGCAACACAATCTCAAATGCAAATAGAATTACATGTTTTATTTCTAGAGCTGAATTTATTTCAGGCAATAGGAAAAATGTTGAATAGAGCTAAAAATGATTTGCTGAGACTGGAATAGAATAAATATTGATTGTTTTTAGTATATTATAAAACAAAGTTTTCTTTAATATGGCTTAAATGCACCAATATGAACTAAAATAGAATTTGTGCACTTCCCAGAATCTAATCAAATAAAACAACACAAACGTCTCTGCTTGAAAGCTGAATCAGTGTGGCACAAAGAAGAATGAACTTGGGGATGTGATGCAGAAGTTAGACAAGGTTCTCTTCTTAGTGTTTCTAGTCCTGCCACAGCAAATAATAAAATATTAAAAGTTCCAAAGGAAACTCCTTAATACAAAATTTTTTATCTTTCATCAAATCCAATGTGAAGCCAAGTTAGTTATGAAGAAAAAAAAAAAAATTGTCAGCTGTTTAAAGCTGTAACAATACTGACATCTGGTGGTTGTATAATTTATATCTTGCTGCCTCCCATTCACTCTTAAAAAGCAAATTAATTGACATAAAATTTAGAAGTCCCAGATTGGGATTGACATATGCACACTACTATATATCAAATAGAAAACTAATAAGAACCGACTGATAGCACAGGAAACTCTGCTCAATGACCTATATGAGAAGAGACTCTAAAGAAGAATGAATATATGTATATTATATATAACTGACTCATGTTGCTATACATCTGAAACACATTATAAATCAACTATACTCCAATAGAACTTTTTAAAAAGTTCCTCATTCCTTGAACTTTTACTTATCCAAGTCGTGCAATTCTAATTTTCAGTTCAGTTCAATTCAATCACTCATTCGTGTCTGACTCTTTGCAGCCCCATGAATCATAAATTAAATAATTTAAATTAATTTAAATTAAACCAATTGCATTTGATATTTAATTGACCTCCCCTCATTTACAAAAGGTAATATGTTTCATTTACTACAAACATAAGCATTTAGATGCCCTGGATAAGTAAATAAAGTTATAGATCAAAGCTTTTTTAATTTCCCAACTTTTATCCTAATAGCTCCTAAAAGTTCACTTTTATTGGGTATCTCAATATTTCCAACTTTGTTGTAAGAAATTTGTATATAATTGTCTCCTTCATTACTTAAAATAACCACATAAAACATGTAGTATTTTTATCCCAATGTACAAGGAGAGAAGCTTAACAACTTGTACAAAATTATTAGAAAGTAAGAGATCTAGGATACTCAATGCTCTTAACTGTTTTCCTATATTTTCCACTGGAATAAGCTTTTTCCTTTTTCTTTTTTCTTTTTTAGATTTTCTGGTATTATCAGTCCTATTGCTTCTCTCTTTACCTAGCAAGAGTCATATTTATGTGTTAGATTATAGACCTAAGTATAGGCTATATTCATGTTTTAATGGAATTATATTTTGACCTAATCGCATCTCCTTAAATATTTATTTCCCACCAGAATTTTAAATTAGAAATTCTTGCTCATATATTATTCAAAATATTAGAAAGACTCCAAACCATTAGAAAGATTCATTGAAGTAATACAATATCCCCTCTTTGTCAATTTTCATTCACTCATCCATTTGTTCCATGATTGATTCATTACTAGACAGTAAACTCCTGGCAACAGTTTTCCAAACATACTTCAGTCCAAGATGTTCTTGAACCCTTTCTTGAATGGCTTTCTAAAGCCATCCCTAAACTGGTCATCCCTTCCAGCAGATAAAACCCCATCAGAAACATCAACCAGGATCTTGCCTCTCCTTTGCCATTCGTTTATTGCTGAATTTGAATTGTATTGTTGCATGAGAAATACTGCTGCAACTTTATACACATTATATTCACATATACTTTTTAAGTTCACATAATAGTTGTTATAGTTAAGAAATGAATAAAAATAATATATTTTCCCCGTATCTGTTTTAAGTTATTTAGAATCAAATGCTTTTTTTGTACCTGTCGAAAGTCATGTGGTTTTGGATTAAGGTATACACCATTTGGATATTTTCCACTCTCCACAAACATTAACTTTGCTTTATGTGAATCCAGACGTGGAAATGTAGTTATAAATTTAGGAGATACGGCCTTCTTGGGAGGATTCCTTAGGCTGGGAAGGTGAACCATTTTTCCTGGAAAGTCAGGGATTTTTCTTCTTTCTTCTTGCATGATGGTCCTTGATGGCTTTTCTGCAAGCCTCAAAGATGTATAGAGTTTATAACTAAAATCAGGAGGCTTTATTTCCCAAATGTTGACTTTTACTTCAGCTTGTGGTGGTTGCAGTGCATTTATTTTCCATTTGGAGTTGCGATCTTGCATGAGACAGTGCAGCCTCTCTGCAGTATCCCTGCCTCTCCTACCTGTCTGGGATGCAAGGGCGTTTTCACAGGTTGAAATCTGCAACAGATATGGAAACTGGTGAAGTATGCCACTGTAGCAACGGTGTATCGAATATTTTCTCTCTGGGCCAGGGTAAGCTCTAAAAGATTTATGAAGCAGGAAAAAAAAAAGCTCAGACATGATAGGGAGTGTGTGGAGAAGTGAAGAAAGTATTGTGGTGGCTGCAAGTATTTATTCAACATGTTTGTCACAGCAGTTACTGAGCTAGGGGCTAGGAATTCAAAACAATTAACTTGAAATCCATATCCATGAACAAGTGAGAGAAATTGGGAGAAAGGAATGAAGACAAAAAATAAAACCTATGTAATATGATAGATACCACAATAGTTTCATGAATGAAGATAAAAAATAAAGCCTATGAAATCTAATAGATATTACAATCATGTTAAGAGAGGCCTGGGAGAGTGCACAGCTAGCTCACTCAGGAAAATAGAAATGACATTGAAAGAAAAGTTATCATTTGTGCTGATCTTGAAGAATAAGGAGAAATAAGTCAGGGGGGTAAAGTAAAGAAATAGCATTTCACCAAGGCACAGACAGTATGGAAAACTTGTCATAAGCTATTTCTGAGGTATCTGTGGCCATCTCTACCACGATAAGTGTATTGGGCTTCCCTCACACCTCAGTTGGTAAAGAATCCACCTGCAATGCAGGAGACTCTGGTTTGATTCCTGGGTCTGGAAGATCCCCTGGAGAAGGGATAGGTTACCCACTCCAGTTTGGGCTTCCCTTGTGGCTCAGCTGGTAAAGAACCCACCTGCAATGTGGGAGACCTGGGTTTGATCCCTGGGTTGGGAAGATCCCTGGATAAGGGAAAGGCTACCCACTCCAGTATTCTGGCCTGGAGAATTCCGTGGACTGTATAGTCCATGGTGTCACAAAGAATCAGACTCGACTGAGCAACTTTCAGTTTCTACTATTGGGATCTATAGATAAGAATCAGAGAAGGCAATGGCACCCTACTCCAGTACTCTTGCCTGGAAAATCCCACGGCCGGAGGAGCTTAGTAGGCTGCAGTCCATGGGGTAGTGAAGAGTCAGACACGACTGAGTGACTTTGCTTTCACTTTTCACTTTCATGCATTGGAGAAGGAAATGGCAACCCACTCCAGTGTTCTTGCCTGGAGAATCCCAGAGACGGGGGAGCCTGGTGGGCTGCCGTCTATGGGGTCGCACAGAGTCAGACATGACTGAAGCAACTTAGCAGCAGCAGCAGCAGATAAGAATCATGGATTTCCTCTTTGTTGATCTGTGACAAGGAAATGGTTGGCACAGTTCCGGGATTTAATGAATGTAAAGAATCTGCCTGCAATGCAGGAGACCCAGGTTCAATCCATGTGTTGGGAAGATCTCCTGAAGAAGGCAATGGCTACCCACTCCAGTATTCTTGCCTGGAGAATCCCATGGACAGAGGAGCCTGGCAGGCTACCATCCCTGAAATCGCAAAGAGTCAGTCACAATTGAATGTCGAATATGATAGTAGACGCAAAGAGTCAGTCACAATTGAATGTCGAATATGATAGTAGACAATGCCAATGAATTTGAAACCTCCGTGGAAAGAGGGATAAAAATCAAATAAAATTTATCTGGCTAAGTGGAAATAAACAATGCTGGTGCCTAGGAAATAAGGGTCTGAGGTAGGTACGACTTTCTTTCTCTTGTGCTAAAATTTCATGCTGTTTGATAAAAACACCAAAACAGAGAAACCTTAAGATTCTAAATGCTATTATGCAGTAATTTGAAACTGAGAATAATGAAAACCTACTTTGGAGAAACACTGACAATGTCAACTTTAAAAATTAATAATAAATATTTTGTAAAATAAAATGATAGTTTTAAAGTTTTCAACTTCCAATATAAATATTTTTTAAATGACTATGATCCATTGAGAGAAAAGCAAGAGGCATGTGTAGCAGAAGCATAGCATATGTATGTGAAGAGGTAGCAGAATAAAAAGATTTAAAAAAAATCAGTTGCAGTTACATCACCAAAGATCTTTTATGACACATCATTTTAACAAATCAAAGATACCACAAAATTTCTTAACCAAGATAAGAAATACAAGAGGAGGAACAGTTTATGGAAAGAAGTTATAATAATAAGTAGATTTAAACAAAATTTATGTCCACTATATAACTTGAAGTATAGGCCTGTGGCTAAGTCAGCTTTTGCTATAACAATGCTTTTTTAACAAACTGCCCCAAAATTCAATGACAAAAACTCAATGACTGAAGGGCAACTGGAGGTTCCTCATCCCCTCCTTGTCCTTAGCGTGCATGCCTCGCTTGAGTTTCCTGATCTAGAGGTTGCCCAGGGAAACAGCCTTGAGACAGTACTGTGTTGCTGAGGCTATCTGGACAGCATACGTGACTTTAACCAGGGAAAGTGAAGTTGCTCAATCGTGTCTGACTCTTTGTAACCCCACAGACTGTAGCCCACCAGGCTCCTCCGTCCATGGGATTCTTCAGGCAAGAATACTGGAGTGGGTTGCCATTTCCTTCTCCAGGTGATCTTCCGGACCCAGAGATTAAACCCAGGTCTCCCGAATTGCAAGCAGACCCTTTAACCTCCGAGCCACCAGGGCAGACCCCTGGGAACCAGGGAAGTCCTCTCTATAAACTTTCAAGATTCAGGCAGAGAGTGGGGAACCAGTGCAGCACAACCAGTGCTACTTGTCTTGCAGCTGCCCAAGACAAGCCAATATGTAAGTTCCTTTGCTTCTTAAACCTGCCTACCTCCCTATCTGCAACGGTCTACCTCTGTCTTTGGTCTTTCCTCGTCTTCCCTGTACAGGGGCCAGGTTCAGATTACACCTGGGCAGCTCCTGAGGTAGCAAACCAACAAATGGGTGAAGAACATGTTGTATATACAGAAAATATTCGGCCTTAAAAATGAAGGAAATTCTGCCATGTGCAACAAGATGAATGAACTTGGAGGTCATTATACTAAATGAAATAAGCCAGTCACAGAAGGACAAATACTGCATGATTCCACTTATATGAAGAAATCTAATTTAGTCAAACAGAAATGGAGAGTAGAATGGTGGTTGCCAGGACTTGGTGGGGAGGAAGAATGAGGAACTGGTATTCAACAGGTATAATGTTTCAGTTATACAAGTCAAATAAGTTCTAGAGGTCTGCTGTACAATGGTGTACTATGTTAACAGTATTATTGTATTGTACACTTGAAAGTCTATCAGGAGGCTAGATCTTATGTTGAGGATTCTTACTACATTTTTTTAAAGCTGAATAGAGACCAAAAAAAAAAAAAAGAAGAGTGGTACTTAATATCTGAGTGAGAAGATTAGAAATTCCCCCACCAATACAATATTGTAAAGTTAAATAAAATAAAAAAAAACAAAAAAAACAAAAATATATTATTCTCTGTTGCTCAATAATATAATAAAAATAAAGGTGATTTGATGAATAGGAAGCAACTTACAATCTCTACAAAATTATTGCAAAATAAGTTAATCATTAAAGTGCTACACCAAAAAAAACGTGGATATAAGATGTAGGTTTACCATTTCCTGCTGCTGCTGCTGCTAAGTTGCTTCAGTCGTGTCTGACTCTGTGCGACCCCATAGACGGCAGTCCACCAGGCTCCCCCATCCCTGGGATTCTCCAGGCAAGAACACTGGAGTGGGTTGCCATTTCCTTCTCCAATGCATGAAAGTGGAAAGTGAAAAGTGAAAGTGAAGTCGCTCGGTTGTGTCCAACTCTTAGTGACCCCATGGACTGCAGCCTACCAGTCTCCTCTATCCATGGGATTTTCCAGGCAAGAGTACTGGAGTGGGGTGCCATTCCATTCTCCATTACCATTTCCTAAGCAATGCTAAAAATATAAGTTAAATTAAAATATCTTAATTTCATGTTTCTATATTATGCTGTTGTTCAGTTGTTAAATCATTTCTGATTCTTTGCAACCCCATGGACTGCAGCATGCCAGGCTTCCCTGTCTTTCTCTATCTCCTGGAGTTTGCTCAGATTCATGTCCAAATAGTCCCAGCACCACACTGACAGTGATGGCATCCAACCATCATCCTCTGCTGCCCTTTTCTTTTGTCTTCCATCTTTCCCAGCATCAGGGTCTTTTCCAATGAGTCGGCTCTTCACATCAGGTGGTCAAAGTATTGGGGCTTCAGCTTCAGCATCAGTCCTTACAATGAATAGTCAGAGTTGATTTCCAATTAACTGGTTTGATTTTCTTGCAGTCTAAAGGAGTCTTCTCCAGTACCATAATTCCAAGGCATCAGTTCTAGGGTGCTCAACATTTTTTATGGTTCAACTATCACATCCATATGTGATTACTGGAAAAACCATAGGTTTGACTATATGGACCTTGGTTGACAAAGTGATGTCTTTGCTTTCTAATATACTGTCTAGGTTTGTCATAGCTTTATTATACAGTAAACAATAGGAATGTCTGCATAGAAATTAAAAGGGTTTGTAAATAAAGGATGTTAAAAAAGAAAGGGTGAGAGTTTGAAAGTTGGCCATACCTTTCCAAGATTCTTCTAGAGGGGAGGGCATGGTGGCCCATAATTGGTATTTTTATTTCCCTTCTCATATCTATGATAACTTTTTATAGCCTGGGCCATTTAACTATATAACCAATAATTATTATTCTTATCTAACTTTTTTATTATTATTTATTATTATTATTATCTAACTTTAACCATCTGGTTTCATATGCACAGTAGTCTACTGGAAGATAGTGAACTGGAAAGAAAATATGAGTTAGTTTGGTTTATTTTTCTTATAAACTAATAAATTTGCATGTTGTTTTCATGTTGGGTGCTTCTGAATCTGGCTAATGTGACTTCAACACTGACCCACCCACTCACTAGGAGATGATGAAAATAAGCCCTCGACAGTCAGTGGTTAATTTGCTTCCAGTTCATGCCTTCTTTTATAAGTCTTTTACCTCATCTATGATCCTTCACATTTATGTTGAAATGTGTTTTTTAATTTCTGAGGTGCACCGAAGGCTCAGTCTTGACGAAAACTGTAAATATACCCATCTCCTGCAGGGCTCAGAAATCTGGTTACATGAGCAAAGAAAACACATTAGAGTATTGATTCATGGCCAGGGTTTTGTAATTAGCTGCCATGAAAAGACATGGAGGGTGAGGGTGTCGGTAAGTGAGACAACAAAGTGTCTCACCAGGATGTACAGCTAGGAAGAAGCTGACCAGGAGGTTTATAAACTGGAAGAATAAGGATAGGTCTAATCGATATGAAAAACAAGTATCATGGTAGTAAGAGAGCTAGACAGTCAACAGATTAAGAAGCTCTAACTGGAGAATGCAGTGAGGTTTAGACTTCTTTTTGACTAGGTAGCTGAGAGTAGACACAAGCTCATCTATCACCTTCTTGCCACTATTGCTCATTTCTCTCGCTGTCTGTATATGTCTGGGGCTTCCTGGCTACCAAAAACTTTAACTATGCAATATATAAACCAGGGATAAATTATCTTTAATTTGTATGATACTTCATTGTGTCCTTATACTATGAAGTTATTGTTACATATTATTCAAAAGAATAATATGCATGTAAAATTAAGCTTCTGTGATATACGAATCATGTGTTAGCATATGTCATTGTGATCTCGGGTGGCCTTGGTCGGCAATGGCTTGGAGCAAGGCTTTGGTTCCCAGGATATTGTGGCTGGGTCACAGCAGTGAAAGCACCAGATCCTAGCCACTAGACCAATGGTCAGTGACAAGGGCCCTGGCCCTTCAGCTTTGCAGAAAAGAATTCCCACAAAGATGGAAAGTACTGAAATAAGTAAAGTATTTATTAAGAGGAATAAAAGAGTATAATTGAAATCAATTCTGAATATTCATTGGATGAATTGGATGATGCTGAAGTTGAAGCTTCAATACTTTGGCCACATGATGTGAAGAACCTACTCATTGGAAAAGACCCTGATGCTGGGAAAGATTTAGGGCAGGAAGAGAAGGGGACGACAAAGGATGAGATGGTTGGATGGCATCACCGACACTATGGACATGAGTTTGAGTAAACTCCAGGAGTTGGTTATGGACAGGGAAGCCTGGCATGCTGCAGTCCATGGGTCACAGAGACAGACAAAAATTATCAATTGAACAATAAAAACAATGCATGGAAAGACACACGGGCAGACTCAGGGAGAGAGAGGGGCTGAGTCACAGCCTCACGGCAGTTTGAATTACTTTTATGGGGCATTTCTTCCGGGTTTCCTTTGGCCAGTCATTTTGATTTGTCTGGTTCACTGTCCATATTTGGTGTATCGCAGGACCCTCCCATGTGTGTGCATGCATCTCTAGAGCCAAGGCTCACCCCTCAATTGTTCTGTTATTCTCATCTTGGAGTTTCAGCCCATAGGGAATGACTCTCCAATTGCTTTACCCTTGGGGTGGGGGTGGCCCATCTGCCTCATCCCTCAACTGTAGTCCCAGAAAGAAATCAACTGGAGATCTAGTTGAATGACTGAAGCTTGTGATGGCAATATCACACTATGCTCCTCACTTTATGTGGGAAAAGCTAAGGCATAGAGAAATATGGTCATAAGATGTGAGGTTGAGAAAGTAAGAAAAAATAAACTAGTAATCTCATTTAGTCAAAGATTTAGTGGTAAATGTTGATATTACAGAAGTTGTACTTTGCCAGAGATGTCTCACTGGAAATAATAGAATACTTTAATCTGCATTCAACAAGCCCAGTTATTCTCCATCTAAGAAATTACCTGGTCTTAAGGATTAGTTTAAATGCTGCTCCAATAAAAGCTTTCCCAGATCTATCAGGGTTCATATTTCCTTATGAATACAGCAGTGGAACTCGGAGTTACATTTTGCCTTGTTCCTTGTATTAAAGTTAGTTAATTCCAAGATCTGACCCAAATTAGATTGCAACATTGAGTCAAATATACCTATTTTTACAAACACTATGTAGGGTTCTGCATATTTTAGGTTGAGTCATGTGAAATTTATTTTATTCAATGATTTTTCAACCTTACAAAAATGCAAACTTCAAATGGTTCCATGATAAGAGGAATGAAAATTTTATGTGCCAAATTCTGGAAATTACAGATACTTTTTTTGAAACTGTATCTAAAAGCTCAAATATCTAATTACATTTTTTCTAAATAATGAAAACTTCTAATAGTGGCGATATAAAAAATAAACTTTAATTTAAATTTCTTCCTCAATATTTTCTACTAGAATGTCACAAAATATTTTTGTTATCTGCTTTTACAATCAGATTTTAGAATAAATGCATTCCTTAGGTTAGTAAATGTATGCAAACTTAAGCTTATTTTGCTCACAAATATGAGTTTAATTTTGTAAACTTAAGTATTTGGGAAGTTAGACAGACAGAGAGATAGTGATACAGATATATACCTGATACCTAAATGCTGCCAACAAGCAAAGAGGATTGTAAAATAGTCTGCTATTAAGATCACAGTGAATTCCTTACACCAGGAATTCATTTACATTTGTTGATTTATAAAGAAATTCAGCACTTCCAGCTTTCTCCTTCTTAACATATCTCATGATTTCCCATTTATAATATTATATATAAAGAGATAGCTTCTCTCATAAATGAGTTCAAGTTATATATTTTAACATAAACTACACAAATTCAAAAGACCTAGATATATTGACAAACCGATATAATTCAAAATAAACACAAAAAAGGAGCAATCATTAGAAAATCAGTAACTTAACTCACCATTTAAAATTGCGAGTTTTAATAAAATTGTTTTTGGCAGTATGTCTCAGAAGATCTTTTCTGCAAAGCCAGATGAGACTAAACAAACAGAAAGTTTATAAGGAAACATTTAGCCTTTGCTTTACAAAAGATCTCAAAGTGTATTTAAGTTTTACCCACCTGGGTTGCTAAGAAACTGAATTAATTTTCTAAAGGACTCAAGTCAGAGTAGGAAAAAAAGAGTGAAAATAGTTCTAATGTTCCCTAAAACCTAGCAACAAGGCAATAACTCCTGAGCTCTTTTTGGAAATGTTAGAAAATCAATACACTACAAAATTCAAAACTTAGTAAACATCAAGAGAAAAAATAATCCCACTCTAGAGCAGTTTTACTAAATAATGCCTTGACAATTCACTTTTTATATTTGTTTAGTAATCTTTTTGTAAGTCAACATGAGTTTAACATTTAATATAAGCACAATTTGAAAAGCAGGTTCAACTCTTTTATTACCTTGGGCTTAAGAATGTTTGAGTTAAATTCCTCAATGTTCATTTTATAAGGCAAGTGAGGATTACAAGTTCTTCCATAATTTACATCTTAACCTACTGATTTCTGCAAAATAAATTATGGAGAAAGCTTTCTGTTTTCATTGGTCAAATTCTATACTCAGTGATCTCTTGGTGAGATTAAAAAATAAAAAACACCTCCTAGAAAATTTCAAATGTGTACCAAAATAGACAGAATTGCATAATGAATCTTTATGTCACCATCACCTGGCTAAAAAGTTGATCAACTTATCACCCAAATTGCTTTAAATATCCTCCAACTTATCTCCTTCTCTTCTTATTATTTTGATGCATCATATCAACTTATCGAGCTTCCTTGGTGGCTCATTGGTAAAGAATTTTCCTGTCAATTCAGGAGATGTGGGTTTGACCCCTGGATTGGGAAGATCTCCTGGAGAAGCAAACAGCTACCCACCCCAATATTCTTGACTGGGAAATCCCTTGGACTGAGGAGCCTGGCTAGTGGGCTACTGGCCATGGAGTCACCAAAGAGTTGGACACTACTTAGCAACTATACAACAACAAAAAAATCAACTTATCAGTAATTATTTTAGAATATTTCTACTAAAAGAGAAAACACTTTTAAAAAAAAGCATAAGCATAGCACCACTATGCTGCTGCTGCTGCTAAGTCACTTCAGTCGTGTCCGACTCTGTGCGACCCCATAGACGTCAGCCTGCCAGGCTCCGCCATTCCTGGGATTCTCCAGGCAAGAACACTGGAGTGGGTTGCCATTTCCTTCTCCAATGCATGAAAGTGAAAGGTGAAAGTGAAGTCGCTCAGTCCTGTCCGACTCTTAGCGACCCCATGGACTGCAGCCTACCAGGCTCTTCTGTCCATGGGATTTTCCAAGCAAGAGTACTGGAGTGGGGGTGCCATTGAAAAGAACATCAATTAATTGATACTAATATCTAGGCAAAATTCAAGTTTCTAATTATCCCACAAAAGTCAAATATTTTTGGTTTTACTTTTCTCTTTACAATTTGTTTGTGATTTGCGCTAGTTATTTACCCTCATTTGGTCCAAAAAATTCCTGTGACCTGAGCATTAGCTTCTCTTTTTCTCATATTTTTCTAATGAAATTAGGGCATCTCAACACACTCCAGTATTCTTGCCTGGATAATTCCATGGACAGAGGATACTGGCAGGCTACAGTCCATAGGGTAGATAAGAGTTGGACACAACTGAAGCAACTTAGCCGGCACGCATGCATAAAACTGCCTGAACCAAGATCCCTAATGTCTGGAGTCTTTTGACTATCCTATTATTTCATCTGAAGTGAAAGTTCACCCCTGGGTGGCAGTGAATTGCTTATCTATAATTTTATCCCAGTTTATAAACTGAAGCTCAAACATCAATTTACCTGTCCTGTTTTTCCCAATATTCAATTTCATTGTGTTTTTTTTCCTTGGGGAAATGACAGTAGAGTTGGGTTTACTCAATCTCTTACAGTTTTGGAATAAAATTAACCTATCTTTATGCTATCCAACATGTATCTCTTTCACTCTCTGCATAGGGATGCATATGATTTTTTCTCAAAAGAATATGTTCAAAGTGCCTTTTTATATTGGTTCGGTACTATTGTAAAGGATGTGAAAATACACAGGGCATGGCCTTAGATTTCAAGAAAATTATAAATAATTCACTAGAAAAGATACAAACCTATAAGAATACATCTTCAGACTAAGTACTAAATGACAAATAATCAGTCCTGACAGTTACTCTCCTGGGAAATTAATGAGGGGGCAGGTCCTTGAAGTAAGAACATCTCTGCAAATTTCTTTAGAGCAACAAAGATCTATTCTGATGTTTCACAACAGCAAAGTTCTTAGTAAAAACGAGAGGAAGGGAAGATGGTTTAATGGGTGGACACCATAAAAGCTACTATAATTCTCTTTAATGCTTTCACGAATGCTTTTCAAGGAGTTTCTTCTAGGGAAATACTGTTTTGTGGTTAAGTGACTGAAGTTATATATAGAACCATCCAAAAATCTCCTGTTATGTAGATACTTTGAATGTATAATACATTTTTACTGCACATAAACATCTATGATATTTGAAAGGATCTGATGGTCAGCTTCCCTAAAATTAGGAAGGTAACCTGTTGTGACAAATAAAAATCTCCACATTCTGACTTTCATGTCTCCTGGTACTAAGTGCTGACTGAAAAAAAAAAAAAAAAAGCACAACCTGAAAGTTGAGAGTTAGATTTTATTCAGTGGGAATGTTAGGACTTGAGCCCAAGAGACAGTATTTCAGGTGACCCCAAGAGAGCTACCTCCAAGGATGCAGGGGAGGAGCCAGGCTATATACAAGTTTGCAGCAAGGAGCAGGTAATCTGAATATTAAAAGATTACTCTTAATTAAGAAAAACTAAACCTCTCACATGAAGAGATTTAGCAGTCTTCAATGTATGAGAAGATGCAAGCATCCGGGCTTGCTGAAATAATCTCTTGCATATGCATCTAGCTATCCGGGCCAATCCAGCTTTCTTTGTTTACATACTTGTTCCTTGTTTACCGTAAGAGATGGCAAATCTGTCTGATGGCCGCCTCACACATCTCCTCAACTCCTCAGCACTTACCAGAGAGGAAGTAGCTGATGGCTTCCAAATAGCTGGCTTTATTTCACCTGGGCTCAGAAATCTGCATTTGGAAAAGGCTTGTTTACTGGTAGAGCCTAGAGCAGAAAACATTTTATTTTACATAAGGAATGTGCACATTTCTTAAAAAGCTGCTTGAATAACATAATAGCATATGTTTATATTGATTCAAATAAATTAACTTAAAAAGTATTGTAGTAATAATCTTATCACATAGCTGGTAACTGTAGTTCAAAATACTCCATAAATTAATAAGAAAGTAAAATAGGTTTTCAATTATGTTCAGAATTAAAAAAAAAAAAAAGGATGGGAGTTCCTTGGGCAGAAGAAATAATATTAATGTATGCCATATGCAGCTAATGGCTTTGCTTCTATTTTATGTCCTTCTTTATGAAAGGGAACAATTTCCATACTGAAAATAGCAAAGAAAAATAGGAATAAATTGAAGCTTGAGTTATGTGAAAAGACAATAAGATAGCATAGTTATTTTCATGAATTTGGATCTATAAAACCATAGGGGTTACATTTCAGAACAGTTAGAACTGGAAGTAGGAAATGAGGTGGTACTCTTTGAATATTCGTCAAGAGGACAAAATTGTGTAAGAGTTGTCAGGGGAGTATGTAATTTCCTCAGTTCTGTCTCACCACTGCAAAAATTTGAAACAGTGGACCAGCTCAGTTTTATTTGGCAGACCAGTGTTATAGCTCAGTTTTACTTAGCAAGCAAGGAAAATACATGCTCCGAGGCGTGAGGGTGGGCCAACCCAAAAGAAGAACTCAGTTTTGGATCCTCTTTTTATTTGTTTTTTCTCCTCTCCCTGAGCCTGCCCTATGTAAACTGGCTAGCCAGGAGGGCTGTTTGTTTCACCTGAGGTTCCCACTCTAGTCCTCAGACTTTCTTCTGTTTCATTTTTGTGGGCTTTTCCTTTCTTTGTCTTTAGCTGCCACCATTTTGGACTCCTTTTTCCTACTGTAACTATCTAACATTTCCCCGTCAAGACATGGGAGGCCCAATTCTTTGGGAATAGGGGCATCGAGGTCTCCCTGTCTACTTTCTGCTGAACTGGGATGGTGAGGGGCATTGGGCCTCTCCCTCTTGCTAGTCTCAAGCCTCAGAGTCCTTATCAGTTCAGTTCAGTTCAGTCACTCAGTCGCGTCCGACTCTTTGCGACCCCATGAACCGCAGCACGCCAGGCCTCCCTGTCCATCACCAACTCCCGGAGTTCACCCAGACTCACGTCCATCGAGTCAGTGATGCCATCCAGCCATCTCATCCTCTGTTGTCCCCTTCTCCTCCTGCCCCCAATCCCTTACAGCATCAGAGTCTTTTCCAATGAGTCAGCTCTTCACATGAGGTGGCCAAACTACTGGAGTTTCAGCTTTAGCATCATTCCTTCCAAAGAAATCCCAGGGCTGATCTCCTTTAGAATGGACTGGTTGGATCTCCTTGCAGTCCAAGGGACTCTCAAGAGTCTTCTCCAACACCACCGTTCAAAAGCATCAATTATTCAGCGCTCAGCCTTCTTCACAGTCCATTCAAGGATGAGCAATATTTTCCATGGTCGGGTGTAGTTTTATACATCCTTGCTGAACTGGCACTACATGTTGTAGCTTGTTGGCCTGGGCAGAGATGAAATGGGTTAGAAAATTGATAATACAAGGAGCAATCATAAGAGGCATCAATATGAGGATAACAGGGATTAGTAGGGGCATTTGCCAACTCTAAATTCCCTCTTGCCAGGAGAAGGATTCCCCCAAAGGGAGATTGTAGTCACCCTGAGGACTCTCCAGCTCATTCTTTGAGATCCCGTAGGATCTAAATGTTTTTCTTGAAGATTGTGAGACTTTTTTAAACTTAGATGGAGGTATTTACCCAGAAGCAACACATCTCACTCAAGATTGCTCAGGTTCCTCCTTATTCAGGGATGAGGAGATCTACCTCCTGCCTATTTTGGAGTATAACTCCTGCAAAGCTGTGTTGGCTCTTTAGAGCTATCCTGAGAAATCTTATCCCCAGAAACTTAATTTTCGTGGTATTCATATGAATGGCACTCATTTTTAGTCCTGAATGGGTATCTGAGGGCTCACAGGTGTACTGAGTGTCCTCTTCTGTTTCCTTTCACAGCTTGACTTGTGAGTAGTGAATCCAGGAGTCGTGTCCTGGTACATTGACTGCTGTGAGGGTAGAAGTATTACAGGATGGGGGCCCTTCCATGTGCGCTGGAGTTGAGTCTTTGGGGACCCATCTTTCCAGACTTTAATTAGGACTTGAGTCTCTGGAGCATATAGTGGTGGCTCTTTATAATCTTTTGGACCCTGGTTGATGCCCCCAAACATATACCTTGTTGGAATTGTCCAATGGCCATGGATAAGACCAGACAGTCTGAGCCTCTGGATCAAGGAAAAGGTCATTGAGATAAACAAAAGGTCTCCCATATAGCATCTCATAAGGACTAAGACCAACCTTTTCCTTAGGGGCAATATGGGTGGAGACCTATTGGTAAAGCCTCCTTCCATCTGAGGGAGGTCTTCTGAGTTATCATTTTTGTCACTGATTTTAAGAAATGGTTGGCTCTTTCTACTTGTCCTGAAGACTGAGGCCTCCAGGCACAATGGAGATAATAAGTAATGCCCAATGCTTTAGAGATCACTTGGGTGACCTTAGAAGTAAATGATGTCACATTGTCACTTTGTAATGACCTAGTCAGGCCAAATCTTGGAATGATTTCATGGAGCAGTTTTTTTTACTACCTCCTCAGTCTTCTCAGTCTGAGTGGGAAAGTGTCCAATCCATCCTGTGAATGTATCTGTCATGACTAGTAGGTATTTATACCCTTGAGAAACTGGCATCTGGGTGAAGTCCATCTACCAGTCGTCTCCTGGGTAGGTTCCACGCCATTGGACGGGCTGGGCCAGCTGGGGTCTTCAAGCTCCTTGGGGGATGTTTAACTGGCAAGTGGGACAAGAAGATACCACTTGTCTTATGGTCATTTGGAGGCCTGTTTCTCTGAAGGACCTTTCTAGTAATCTTTGGAGGGCCTTTTCCCCTAAATGAGTGGTGGCGTGTAAGGAGTTAACCAACTTCCATTGGAGGTTTCCAGACAGAAAAAGGAGACCCTCCTTTTGAAACCACCCCATATGATCTTCTTGAAAGCTCTCACTCTTAGCTTTAAGAGTCTCACCTTCAGTATATGAAGGAGTTTCTGGCAAATTAGTCTGTGGAACTAAGGTGGCAACCCCTATTAAGTCATGGTTCTGTAATGCTGCTCTCTTAGCTGCCTGATCAGCTGCTTGGTTCCCTTGTGCCACTTCCGTGCTCCCTTTTTGGTGTCCTTTACAACGTGAGACTGAAACCTCAGGGGGCAGATGGACTGCCACCAAGAGCATTGTCTTCTCACCTCTTTCTGTCTCTTCTCACCCTTCAGCCTCTTGGTGCCTTCCTTCACTCCCATTTCATATAGTGGTGTCCTTTCCTCATCCTGCAGTGGTTGATAATTCTTGTTTTACTACCTCATTAGCTGCTGCCCTTCATAGCATTCTAAAATAATTGTTTACTCTCTTTTATGCCAATTAAAAATACTAACACTGTTCATCATTTGTAAACTCATGATAAAAAATTTTAGTTCTGTTAGGTAGTTAGAATGGGAAAAAGGAGTCCAAAATGGTGGTGGTTAAAAGACAAAGAAAGGGAAAAGCCTGAAAAAAGGTAATAAAGGAAAAATCCATGGACCAGAGTGAGAACCTCAGGTGAAACACACACCCAATTCCAGGCTAGACCTAATTTGCATAGGGTAGGCTCACTGGGGAGGAGACAAAACATATAAAAAGAGGAAGCCAAGACTGGTTGGGGCCTTTCCTTTGCAGTTGGCCTGCCCTCATGCCTCAAGGGTGTACTATTCTTTGTTTATCAAATAAAACTCTGAGCTGTAACCAAGATGTTACACTGGTCCGCTATTTCAAATCTTTGTTGTGGCAAGACAAAACCAAGGAAATTACACACTCTTCCGACAGTTCTGTTTGTCCAATTTCAAAACAGTACAAAACGTACTTAAGAATAATAATCTACAGGCTTCCAGTTCAAGATTGTGGAGTAGAAGGACATGCGCTCACGTCTTCCTGCAAGAGCACCAAAATCATAACTAGCTGTTGAACAACTATTGACAGGTGGACTCTGAAACCTACCAAAAAAAGATACCCCATGTCCAAAGACAAAGAATAAGCTGCAGCCAGATGGTAGGAGAGGTACAATCACAATAAAATCAAATCCCATACCTGCTGAGTGGGTGACCCACAACCTGGAGAACATTAATACAAAAGAAGTTCTCCCACTGTTGTGAAGTTTCAAAACCCCACATCAGGTTTCCCAGCCTGGGGATCCAACAAAGGGACTGGGAATCCCCAGGAAATCTGATCTTGAGGGCCAGGGGGATTTGATTACAAGACTTCCACAGGACTGGGGGAAACAGAGACTCCAGTCTTGGAGAGCACAAACAAAATTTTGTGCGTACTAAGACATAGAGGAAAGGAGCAGTGACTCCACAGGAAACTGAACCAAAGCTGCTAGTGTTGGAGGGTCTCCTATGGAGGCGTGAGTCAGCAGGGGCTCACTCCAGGGACGGGAGGACTGGCGGCAGCTGTCTGGGAAGACCCCCTTTGGTGCTAACCGTCTTGGATGTCGCCATTAACCTGACCATAGAGCCATAGACTCAATTTATGACTGAAATTATTATAGAAGCTTTAACACACGACACTGCATATGTTAGAACACTTGGGAACACTGATAGAGCTATAGAAAACTTAATGTACATTTAAAAAGTAAAACTAGGGAATTCGCTGGTGGTGCAGTGGTTAGAATTCAGTGCTTTTGCTGCTAAGGGCACAGGTTCAATCCCTGGTTGGGGAATTAAGATAATGCAAGCCACACAGTGCAATAAAAAAAAAAAAAAGATAATAATAAGCAAAACCAAAATCTTTTATGGATTTTAAGATGATTAAAGAAAAATACTTGATCATTTTATTTTACTTCTGTGAAGCTAGGTAGTGAAAAAACTATAATGGACCATAATGGGGAAGCAAGATTTTTTTTAAAAGGGACATAAGGATAGACTTAGCAACTTCTAAAATTATATAGTAAAACATGTTGCAAAAACTAAGGGCCTCTGCAAATGCAAACTTAAACTTGAAAGAATCACAGCAGAGCCCTAGAAAAAAATTGCAAAGTTGATATGATATACCTTTATTTCCTGTCCTTTTTCTCATTCTATCCTTACTGGCTCTGAAACGAGATTCATTCCATCCAAGTCAAGCATGCAGAGAGTTTAATTTTTAGAACTTACCACCTTATTGAAACTGACCTTATCTCTCTACTCCACGATCAGAGGTCAAGTAACTAACACATAATTCATTCATGCTATTATCAGAGTTCTCCCTTCTGATAACAAATCAATGTTTGGTGTCACTATGTACTATGAGTACCACAGTCATAACCCCAACTTAAAAAGAAAAAAACTGCATGCATCTTTTCATCCTGAAATTACTTTTGTGTAACTTATTGGTAATTTCCCTATCTATCCTTTAGTAAAAATTAGGAAGCTTGCTTAATAAAAGGGAAGCAGTTCTTAATAAAATTTTGTAATTTTTATTCTTTTAGGGGATTGAATAGATATGTGTGTGTATGTGAGGAGGAAGCTTTTAACTTTCAAAAGATTTACTATTTAAGCAGTGTCACACAGAAGAGGCACAAGATATTGGGGCTTAACTAGAAAAATGTTCTCTCTACTAACTAATAGCTAAAACTAAAACTTTTTACTGATTAATTAAATATAAATTATATAGTGTTGATCGGAGGAGACAGGGCTCTGACTATTGAGGGAGAAGCCAGAAGAAACAGAATAAATATAGATACCCTCAAATTCATTTTTAGGTTTGAATCAGCTATGACTTGCCCAAGAGATGGAAACATAAAAACCTCTGCACCTTTCAGTATCGGCTTATTTCCTGAATAGTGTATATGCGGTTTTATACAGTAAAGATCTCACCTGCTTATAATACAAGTCTTTTTGGATACAACATTATCTAGAACATATTGGGAAGTTAAGCCGAACTTTTATTTGCAGATTTCAAACTCCCACTCCCAGTGACATACATGAAAAGTCTTTGTGGGACCTACGGGTAACCCTTGCTTTACCTAAGTCCTAAAAAAGTCCTATTCTGTATTTTTGCACTAAACATCTTTGCCTCAAACCATTTCAGTGCACAACTAATTGGCCATAGGCTATTTCTCTGTAAAAGGTAAATAACTAGGTTGACAGTTACATTACACTAGAAAAAAGACATTTGCAAATATAAAAAAGTCTTTGAAAACCCATAGGTGAGCTAATCCAAGCCAGATTGTTTACATTTTCACGAAATTTATCTGGAAACATGTAATACTGTTTTTTGGTGGAATTGGAGGAGCTTGATTCTTCTTTTGGCTCCAGCTTCTAATATTGTGTGATAAGTTTGGTAAAGAGGGCATTTGAGAATAAGCTGCTGCTGCTGCTGCTGCCAAGTCGCTTCAGTCGTGTCTGACTCTGCGACCCCAGAGACGGCAGCCCACCAGGCTTCCCCGTCCCTGGGATTCTCCAGGCAAGAACACTGGAGTGGGTTGCCATTTCCTTCTCCAATGCATGAAAGTGAAAAGTGAAAGGGAAGTCGCTCAGTCGTGTCTGACTCTAGCGACCCCTTGGACTGCAGCCCACCAGGCTCCTACGTCCACGGGATTTTCCAGGCAAAAGTACTGGAGTGGGGTGCCATTGCCTTCTCCGTAAGAATAAGCTACTGTATGTCAATTATCTAAAGAATAGAATCATTAAAGCTTTTGAGAGCCACTGTGAATTGGTTGCTGTCTCTTTTATGTTTGAGATTGCTTGGTAAATGTTTGAATTTGACATGACTGTTCACTGAAGGATTTGCAAAAACTGACATGTTATTAAACTGAGGTCGGAGTTATCCAAGGAGAAAACTACAGTGAGAAAAGACACACATATAAGGTACAGACTGATTGTCTCTAGTGAGAGAAGGAAAATAGACAGGCAGAGAGAGCTTCTCCTCTCTGCTTCTGTTTTTGGATTTCCATGATAGTATTTCTTTATCATTCCACATGCAATCCATATGTTGCTACATTAGACAATCAAAATATAAATCAGTTCCTATGAACCAAAAGAGTATAAATGAAAGGGTGAGTTAAAACTTGAATGTTCTGTAATGGATGATAGTACTATTTAAATGCCATTAAATTTCTCCTAAAAAAGACTTTATTTTGACATGAATAGGCTCCAATCAGTAGCACTGATAAGCTGTGGTGCAATAAGTCACAAACCTTGGTCCATAAAAAGTTGTATCAGAATTTCCTGGGGAGGTTTATTACGTATTTTGATTTTTGGGGTTCCATCTCCAGAGACTGTATTCAGTGTGTCATAAGATAAGCCTGGGAATATACAATTAAAAAAATGCTTCCCAGGTGACTTTGATGTACAATTAACTTTAGGAAAAAATATGAAAGTTAGATTTAGAAGGTGAGACTCAAGTCTAGATAATTCCAGACCAATTCTATTGTATTTTCAAGTTAGATTTCCTCATCTTTAACATAGATAACAATATTCTCTATGAGGTTGCGAGGATCCCTGAAATAATATACACAAAAAAGGCAATTTTGGAATAGAAAATTAATTACTAACTACTAAAATGCCTTTTAAAGGCAGTGACGCTTTTTCTTCTTTTTTACAGACTTTATGAAATCTTAGAATGCCTGCAATGACACAGCCTCTTTCTAAAATATTCCCAGCCTGAAATCTATTCCAAGGAATTTCAAGCCCATAGCATCATCACAAAAGGTTGCCATGCCCAACAGGCCCCATACCAAGAGATTCCCAGGCCAGACTTTTTTCAAGGCATTAGCACCAATTTGGTTACTCATGTATAAATATTATTAAGATTCTCCTCTTTTGATTGTAAACTTTTATTTCACACTTTATGTGTTTTGTTTTGTTTGGGTGAGCTTCTTTTTTTCCCCTTCAATAATATAAACATTGCTTTCAACTCTATAGTTCTGTTTGTCAATGGAGATACAGGTTAATTATAGAAAAGTAGTTAAAAAACAAAGTTACAACCACAAAATAAAATATTATTAAGCTGTTAAAATATGCAAAATTTCACACATATAATTTAAATCAAAGGTAGCATAGAATATAAAGTATGTATATAGCAGGTTCCTCATAATATAATAAATTATGCTGTGCTGTGCCAAGTTGCTTCAGTCATGTCCAACTCTTTGTGACCTTATGGACTGTAGCCTACCAGGCTCCTCTGTCCATGGGCTTCTCCAGGCAAGAATATTGGAGTGGGTTGCCTTGCCCTCCTCCAGGGGATCTTTCCTACCCAGGGATCGCACCCATGTCTCTTACATCTCCTGCATTGGTAGGAGGGTTCTTTACCACTAGCACCACCTACACATTTATATTTACACATATCCATATGTCTTTATATTTCAAACCCCCAAAGAATGTATATGAAAATTTTACCTGTGATTGTATCCGGTTCACTTCTAATATTTCTGTATTTTTCCAAATGTTTTGTTTTTTTTGACCATGACACATGACATGTAGGATCTTAGCTCCCTAACCAGTGATCAGACTTGGGCTCTCAGCAGTGAATGCATGGAATCCTAATAACTGGACTGACAGGAAATACCTCTGTGTTTTCCATATTTTTATATTGTGTATTATTTCACAATTTAATAAACAATTACTAAAATTATTTTTTAAATTAAAAAAATAGATGGAGCATAGTAGAGGATGTAAATGGCCTACTGATACTAGACGTCACTGTGGAAATATATACCACGATTCCCTGGATAATTTAGACACTAGCATGAGTAAGACTTTCGGTTTGGCTGAAGAGACCAGGGGGTGTGATGCAAAAGTGTATAGGTCTGTTTTATAATCTGAAGGGTAGGTTTCAGTTACACAGTTATCCAAAACTCAAGGTGTAAACATAGTTAATAGCAGTTTTCCCAGCAAAGAGTTTAGTACCAGCTGACTATAAAAGTGAGACTGCTACAGCAGTTTCCCTACCACGTGAGTCAAATGATACAAAAATGTAAGTTGGGCACCTATGTATAGCTCCCTCAGGCTGTCAGGAAACCACATATGAGAGGAAATAGAAAACAAATAACTTGACCCAAATAATAGAACACTTCAGACACTTACGAAATTTTTTAAAAATTATCTTTTTAGGACATAATGAAGAAAGGTCATAGGATGTCATAGGTCATATGTTGAGTGTCATTTCAAATCACGACTTTCACAACCTAAAGTTGCCTATAAAGAATAATGGAAAGAAAACCAGAGAGTGTACCGACTTTAGTGACAGAAGAACCAGGTGTGAGTTCCAGTTATGGAACTGGAGTGTAGTTGAGTGGACTTAGGCATATATACTAACCTCTCCAAACCTTAGTTTCTCAACTGTAAAATTGAGATTATTCTACTGCCTACTTTACAAAATGTTCTGAGAATGAAATAAGCAATTGTGTGTGGAAATATTTTGTAAAGTAAAAAAAGACTTCACACATACATATGCATATGCCCACACACATATCTAGTTTTTTTTCTCTTACCCTGGCAACTTTTAGTCCATTTAAATTAAAATTTATTTACAATTAAAATGACTACCTAGACTTTTTTGTTTGTTTAAAAGCCAATGAGGATGTCACAGATTCGAACAGATATTCTGAGATGTAAAATATTACAAAAAATATTTTCTTCCCCAAAGCAACAGAATTTACGATTTTAAAAGAGGAGAATCTATTATACAGAGTGAAGTAAGCCAGAAAGAAAAACACCAATACAGTATACTAACGCATATATATGGAATTTAGAAAGATGGTAACAATAATCCTGTATACGAGACAGCAAAAGAGACACTGATGTATAGAACAGTCTTTTGGACTCTGTGAGAGAGGGAGAGGGTGGGACGATTTGGGAGAATGGCATTGAAATACGTATAATATCATATATGAAACTAGTCGCCAGTCCAGGTTTGATGCACAATACTGGATGCTTGGGGCTGGTGCACTGGGATGACCCAGAGGGATGTTATGGGGAGGGAGGAGGGAGGAGGGTTCAGGATGGGGAACACATGTATACCTGCGGCAGATTCATTTTTATATATGGCAAAACCAATAAAATATTGTAAAGTTAAATAAAATAAAATTAAAAAAAAAAAGGAGAATCAATTCAAATCTAGCGATAGATTTCAAAGCTTTTACCTTAGATCTTCAAGTCATTTGCAAGAGCCATACCTCAGACAAGATTCCCAGTTGGAGGGAAATTAAAACACCAGTTCAATGATATTGTGCTAGAACTTCATTGTCAGCAACCTCCCTCACATCCAATTTGGGCATGACTTTCACACCTCAAGGGATTAAAAAATGTTTATTTAACTTGCAAAAAATATTTCTTCAAATGCATTGTGTATCTATATGCCAGCTCTGTTTGACCTTACCATTTACCAACCTGAGCTAGTAACTAAATTCAAAAGTATATCTAGCAAAATAAGGCTTTAATCTGTATACCTAGCAAAATATGACATTAACCTGTGTATCTAAGTACATTGCCCTGACATACATACACTTTCAACATATAATTTGCATTTTTAAATAATTATAAAAATCATTATTATAATCAGCATAATTATTATAAGTTATACTTTGGAAAATAGCTATGTGCAATCAAATAGCCAAATTATTATATTGTTCCAAGTCTTAGACTAAATCAATGTGATGTTGATTATCTAAACCAGGAGACAGGTAACAGAATTACTTTGGTCAGTGAAATGAAATCTTAGTATTTTTTTTTTTTCTAACATAGCTGGTATTCCAATGCAAGTAAATACTAGTTATTTAAATGTTACTGTCATAATATTTTTTAAGTACACAGGTCCTAGAAAAAGAGACATCCATCCAACATTAAAATCAGTGCTTTCAGTGGAGAGAGAGAGAGATCACACAAAACATATAAGTAAACAAAAACAAAACACAAGTCCATTGAATCCATGATAAGGAAGTACAAAATATTTTACATTGATCCTCCTCTTCATTGACTCTTTCTTAGGCAGAGAAGTCTCCTGATTGGTTGCTGGAACTTAGAATTACTCCAGATCATTATAACTGAATGACCAGAGGGATATGCTGCCATAATATCCTTCACCACAAAGAAGCAATGACTTCCATAAGGAATATTGAATGTCATATTTGCCATGAAGGCACCAAAGTAAGAAATAAAGAAGCAAAAGAATGTTATCACTGTTCTTAATGCATTAATATGGGCTTCAGTCCTGGTGTTTCTAAAACCAAGAGGTCCATTTTGCATCCGATGAGTGTGCTTGTAGAGAGAAATTAATAATATAACAGTGCATATTATAAATATAGTCAGAGGAAATATTAATGCCAAGTTGATGAGAAGAACTTCATTAATTTGCTTTGTGTTGAGTTTAGTCCTCTTAGCTGTGGCATTCCCGAGGACATCAATATCCACAATTTTAGGGTAATCCACCTTGACACACAGAGCTGCAATGCTCACAGAGGTCAGCAGGCTTCCCAGAAGCATCCAAGGCATTAACTTTGAGATCCTGACTTTCAGCCAAAGAAAACAGGACTGGGTAAAGCCTGTAACCTTGAGGCAGTAAAATAAAGAGAGACAGGTGGCAAACCAGAGACTGACAGAGCTGAAAAACATCCAAAAAAACAGCATTGGTGTACCATAAATTTTTGCGCTATAAAAGAGTGGAAAGAACACTGAGAAAAAACCTTGTACCATTAACACCGTCTGTAGACCAAATCTAGATATCCCTATACATACGAACAGGAGTTGCATTGGTGTTAGCTTTCTGCTTTTGACCAATTCATTGCTGTTGATGATTATAAGAAATCCATTTACTGTAACCCCTGTGATAAATTCTGCTGACATGATGATAACATGAGGAATACCTGACAAAGAGATCATGTTTCCTACCACAAATCTTAGCTTTTCCTTGTGGACACTGTTCCACACCTCCTCCAGATGATCTTGCAGATACACGCATACAGCATTGAGAAATGTGACCCTCTGCTAACTCCTGGGTCATAAGCAGAGTGGATCTAGAGGCTACACTAGACTTCTTCCTTAAGGAAGAGAATCAGAGGGAGTACTTTTTAAATCTGATGCCCTTTATTCAAAACGGTGGGAATGTAAATCCAAAGATTTGAATGATGCTAAAGTATTCCAATTACATCCTGGCAAAAACTGTCATGTTGACATTATTCAGTTCTCACAATTACTCAATTATATAAAAAAAATCTGATTATAAATGTTTTATTTAGGTTACTACTGTTTTCATTTTTTCCAAATGCCACATTCTTGGGACAGACAACAATTTCTTATTATTGGCACAAGTATCCACTCTTAGATGTGGCTCTTTCTTCGGTACACTTTTTCCCTGTTAATACTCGTTCTAAGACACTTTAAATGAATTCTTCCTGACTCTCCCCCACCCAACCCCAGCCCTCCAAAAGGCAATTAATTTTTTCTCCAGAATTGAACATTATTTCCTGGGACTTAACTTTGTATAAGAATCCTTCATTACCCTAAATGATTTCTCATATTTTCAGTCTTCTTGGTAAAACTCTGACCTAAGGGTCAGCAAACCCCAGTGATAAAGGTAGTGTGTAATTTATTCACATGCTTATGTGCTCATGCTGAAGATCATCATTACAAAAGATAGATGGTACAGAAACTTAAAGCCAACAGCAGAGAGTGTAATTGCATATACGTTAAAATGATTTTTCTCCCTTTTTACAAAGAGATGTCATATAACCTTGTTGAACTTTAGTTACAGCACATGTAAAATGTAAATAAATCATCACTGGGCTGTGCTTTTGCTTCTGTTAGGTCCATACTGTTTCTGTCCTTTATTGTGCCCATCTTTCAATGAAATGTTCCCTTGGTATCTCTAATTTTCTTGAAGAGATCTCTAGTCTTTCCCATTCTATTGTTTTCCTCTATTTCTTTGCATTGATTGCTGAGGAAGGCTTTCTTATCTCTCCTTGCTATTCTTTGGAACTCTACATTCAGCTAGGTTTATCTCTCCTTTTTTCCTTTGCCTTTAGCTTCTCTTCTTTTCTCAGCTATTTGTAAGGCTGCCTCAGACAACCATCTTGCCTTTTTGCATTTCTTTTTCTTGGGGATGGTCTTGATCACTGCCTCCTGTACAATGTCATAAACCTCTGTTCATAGTTCTTAGTTAGAACTGGAACATGGACATGAAACAGTTAGACATGGAACAACAGACTGGGAAAATTGGGAAAGGAGTATGTCAAGGCTGTCTATTGTTACCCTGCTTTATTTAACTTATATGCAGAGTATACCATGAGAAATGCTGGACTGGATGAAGCACAAGCTGGAATCAAGATTGCCAGAAGAAATATCAATAACCTCAGATACTCAGATGACACCACCCTTATGGCAGAAAGCAAAGAGGAACTAAACGGCCTCTTGAAGAAAGTGAAAGAGGAGGATTACAAAACTGGCTTAAAACTCAACATTCAAAAAATGAAGATCATGGCATCTGGTCCAATCATTTCATGGCAAATAGATGGGGAAACAATGGAAACTGACAGACCTTATTTTCTTGGGTTCCAAAATCACTGCAGATGGTGACTACAGCCATAAAATTAAAAGAGTGTTTGCTTCTTGGAAGAAAAGCTATGACCAAAGTAGTTAGCATATTAAAAAGCAGAGACATTACTTTGCCAACAAAAGTTTATCTAGTTAAAGCTGTGGTTTTTCCAGTAGTCATATATGAATGTGAGAGTTGTACCATAAAGAAAACAGCACCAAAGAATTGATGCTTTTGAACTGTGGTATTGGAGAAGACTCTTGAGAGTCCCTTGGACTGCAAGGAGATCAACCCAGTTAATACTAAAGGAAATCAGTCCTGAATATTCATTGGAAGGACTCATGCTGAAGCTCACCTGATGCGAGGAGCCAACTCAATGGAAAAGACCCTGATGCTAGGAAAGATGGAAGGCAGGAGGAGAGGACAACAGAGGATGAGATGGCTGGATGGCATCACTGGCTTGATGTACATGTGTTTGAGCAAGCTCCAGGAGTTAGTGATGAAAAGGGAGGCCTGGCGTGCTGCAGTTCATGGGGTTGCAGAGAGTCAGACAAGACTGAGACCGAACTGAACTGAACTGTGCTGTGCTTAGTCATGTCTGACTCTCTGCAATCCCATGGACTGTAGCCCACCAGGCTCCTCTGTCCATGGGGATGCTTCAGGCAAGACAATGGAGTGGTTTGCCACGCCTACCTGCAGCGGATCTTCCCAATCCAGGGATCTAACCCAGGTCTCCTGCATTGCAGGTGGATTCTTTACTGTCTGAGCTACTGCTGCTGCTGCTGCTAAGTCATTTCAGTCGTGTCCAACTCTGTGCGACCCCATAGACGGCAGCCCACCAGGCTCCCCGTCTCTGGGATTCTCCAGGCAAGAACACTGGAGTAGGTTGCCATTTCCTTCTCCAGTGCATGAAAGATGTAGTCTCCATTTTGTAGACTCCACAATGTAGTCTCTACATTTTCAGACTACATCTGAGCTACTAGGGAGGCCCAAATCAGTATTACTTCATAACTGTTTGGTTATGGGGCTCAAACTGTTTAGTTCAGTGGCTAGGTCATACTAAGTACTCAACATACAGTAACTACTTATTAATACTATTAAGTTCAGTTCAGTTCAGTCGCTCAGTCATGTCTGACTCTTTGTGACCCCATGAACCGCAGCACGCCAGGCCTCCCTGTCTGTCACCAACTCCTAGAGTTCACCCAAACCTATGTCCATCGAGTCCATGATGCCATCCAGCCATCTCATCCTGTGTTGTCCCCTTCTCCTCCTGCTTTCAATCTTTCCCAGCATCGGGGTCTTTTCAAATGAGTCAGCTCTTTGCTTCAGGTGGCCAAAGTATTGGAGTTTCAGTTTCAACATCAGTCCGTCCAATGAACACCCAGGACTGATCTCCTTTATGATGGACTGGTTGGATCTCCTTGCAGTCCAAGGGACTCTCAAGAGTCTTCTCCAACACCACAGTGCAAAAGCATCAAATGTCTTCTTATTGTATTTACCTCAGCAAAAAAATAAAAACCTGATTCTGTTAACATTTTTAATAAGGCAGTTAAAATGCTTTCAATAAGAAATAAGATTATAAGGGTATAGAAAATAAAAAAAGCATAGTACTGGATTTGCCACCCACTGTACACATCATTCATGGTTTTGCTAGCCCATAAATGCACCTTCAGAGCCACTTGTGTGACATTACCCGGACACCTTCAGGTGACCTCCCAATACATCTTCTATACACCACAGATATCCAAAATGTAGTAAGATGTATCCCATCTTTATCTCTTCTAAAAGGCTGGTTTTGTGACCAATACATCAGTTTCCCTTTAGTGTCTGAATTTGTCATCTTTCTTGTCTATAAACCATGACTGTCCAGTGAATAGTATTTGCCTTGCCTGGTGATGGCGCAGTGGTAAAGAGTCCACCTGCTAATTCAGGAGATGCAGGAGATGCAAGTTTGATCCCTGGGTCAGGAAGATCCCCTGGAATAGGAAATGGCAACCCACCAGTATTCTTGCCTGGGAAAACCCATGGACAGAGGAGCCTGGTGGGGTTATAATCCCGGGGGTCATATAGAGTCAGATATGATGGAGCATGCATGCAGACATGACCTCTAGGGTCTATTCCCAATTCTTGGTACAGGTGAAGAAGCTTCTTCTCAATTCCAAACTCTAGACCAGAATCATGATTCTGGGATAAAGAAGAAGAAACAGGATTTGTACATTTCATAACTTGATGTCCTAAGTCACCTGAGACTGAGTTACAACTATTGAGTGACTGCATTTAAAAGTTTCTGATAACTGAGTTTTCAAATACTATAGAACTCAAAGGAATCTGGTCTTAGTCAAAATAAAAAGTCAAGCAATCGTAGCCTTCCATTAACAAAAAGGTTTTTTAATTAATATTTTGTTATGATTGTATTTCACTGAATGAACTTGTTGAATTAAGTGATGTACAATAATTTGGCATGTACCTAATCAGTCAGATGATACTTATATGACAACTTAAATAATGTTAACTAAAAATGTGACTATTGGGGTAACTTTTTTTTTTTTATTATAATAGATGTTCATTGTCCTTTGAGAATATTGTTGCAAGGGATTATGGAAACAGTATATGAACATGGCCAAAATGTATTCTATTCTAGTGCAGCAATGGGGATCTTTTCTATTTCTGATGTCTTCACAACAATAACCGGTATTTGGGGAGACAACAATCATACTATCTTCTTCATTCCCTGTTATCCCTTCTCTGTGGTTATTTCTCTCAATTTCCACAGCAAACTAGGGTAGTAAAATATGGGCCAATATATATGAACTCTTGTTTGCTGCCTCAGAATGCACATCTGCCACAGAGACATAACATCTTAAGATAATATAAAATCACAAAGAACATTTTATGGGTAGGTTTTTTGAATCACACTTAATAGATAAAGATGTAATTTATAATCTGGAATCTATTCTTATTGAGTGTTCAACTGCTTTAAAATTTTTTGCTGAGTTAGTTTTAAACAGCCTTGCTTTTGTCACATTTTCACAGGTATATCTGGCAGTCTGATTTGTGGGTTATATGAATTTGTTAAAGAATTTATTTCATTTTGAAATCCTGGATTACAGCTCTAATTTGCCTCTCTAAATACTGCATTACTTAATTGAATACAAAGCTTGGATAGTCCAAGAAAGTGTAATTGGCATTCAACTACCCTTTTGCTGGCTTGTATTTGCATTCGTGATTTTCCTGTCATATGTGAATTGTTTTGCATGTGCCCTTATTGAACCCTGTTTTGGAAGGAGAATTTTAGAGAAGAGCTTTCTTAGATCTGGAAAAGTTCACGGCAAGTGAGACAGTGTTGAAATTAGTAATTTATAGGCTTGTTTATAGATCTTGGAAAGGCAGTGGTCAAATGGAGAAAGATAATTTTCAAATTAAACAATCTTTGAAAGTTTTACTAAAAAAATAGATTTCTTTGAAAAGAGAAATAACAGTATTTACCAAGAGACATTGGATATTTATGATTCATTAGGAGAATTTCAGTTTAGTCACCTTCCAGTAAATACATATGCTTCTAAATGCTCACACGAACCTTGCAAACTAGTGTACTTTCATGAAATTTTTGTTCGTCTGCTTGCTCTGCTTTTGCTTTGAACAACATGGTAAGAGTCACTTGATTTTAAGATGATGTTCATAAATAGCTTCTAAAATTAGGATAAACTTTAAATACTGTTATTAACCCTAGGTATTTCCCAGGCACAGAGATCAGTTTATTTGGTTCTCATTGGCTAGAACTGTACAGATGTCTGAATTTCTATAGCAAGAACATTGACGCCTTATTTTCTCATTAGCAGCATCTGGGCACTGTTTCCTTGCTGAGACCAAACTCGACTCACTAGAGAAGCAATATTTTAGAGTCTATGAAATATGTCTTCATGTCTTTCAATGTTCAATGTAGTTTCTATTTTATGTTGGATTGATTTTACTAGTCTAATGGGTTGTCTATGTGGATTTTTATTTTGAAGACAAATTTTTAAATTTAGTTTCTGAATTCCTTCCCCGAGTTTCCAGAATAATATTAAGTATCAGGTGAGTGAAGAAGAATCCAAATTGGGTGAGCATCAGGCTAATAATCCAAGCCACCAAAAAATTTCTCCATATGTTATATTGCACTCAGGAGGTTAGTTTCTGAAAAAAACAAACTTCAAATTTAAATAATAGAAATTAAGGAAATTTGCTAATTGTATTCATATCTAACAATAATATTTAACTTGCCATAAGACTGACAAACATTTATTTTATTTTTAAAATATATTCTAGGCATTATTCTACATGTGTGCATGCATGCTCAGTCATGTTCGACTCTGTGACCCTTTGGACTGTAGCCCACCAGCCTCCACCGTCCATAGGAATTTTCAGGCAAGAAGACTGGAGTGGATTGCCATTTCCACCTCCAGGGGTCTTTCTGACCCAGGGATCGAACCTGCATCTTCTGAATCTCCTGCACTGCAGGCATATTCTTTACCTCCTGAGCCACTGGGGAATACTTACTCTCATTTAATTCTTACTGAGAAACTATGGAATTGTTTGATGAACAAAGTGAAGTCTCAGTTTTGAAACTTCAGGAGAGGGTAAATAAGGATTTGAATACAGGTGGTCAGCTTCTGTCCAGAGCCCATATTATTGGCCAAAACACGACATCATATTCAGACTAGAATACTTTGCTTGACCAAGAGCATCAGAAAATATATGTTAAATCACCTGGAGAATCACAGTGTAACAGCCATAGTCCTTTCCATCCTCATATATATTGGTAGGGAAGACTTAAAATCCATTCGTTTAAGATCACACCAGTGGAATGATAAAACCACAGAGACCCCGGAGTATTAACATATCTGACTGCATCTGGATGTCATGGGATTAAGGCAGCAGACAGCAAATACAATCTAGTAGTAAGCACTCAATAAATATCGTTACTGAATTTTTCTATGGAAGATGAGACACAACTCAGTTCTGGAATGGTAGAGAATTCCTTAGGATTCAGAAAAACCTTATTGGAAGAAGAAAGGAATCAGATACCATCACAAAAATCCACATTTTATAGGGAAGTGTATTTTGGAATCCTAAAAATTAAGTGACTTATTTAAGGTTCAAATGAGTAAAAACTTTTAGAACTAGTGTAGGCAGTTTCAATTTTCTGAACTTACCGTTTCTCAAAGGCAAAATGAGTGTATGGGGGAAAAATGAATTATCTACAATTTTGATTTTGTCAACATTTTCTGCCCAATGTTGGAAAGTTTCTTGCAGAACCCTGAATTAATTGAGCTGCCTCTGCATGAGCAATGTCCCATATAGGACAGATAGAGAATAGGATTTAATGATTCACTGATTAATATATTGGATTAATATCCAGTTTTTGAGCTAATTCTTCTCAACTTACCCCACCCTAGCCTAGTCATAATGTTTATTTTAATTCTACTTTGATGGTCTTTCTATGTGCAAATTATAATTTGTATCTCAGAGAATCAGTGAATGAGGAGGTAGAGAAGAGCTCAGTTTCTCAAAGAGACTGTGTTGTTAAGGATTTCTCTATCTCCTCATCACATGACTAACATTCAACTTTCACTGTGCCACGAGACAGTTTAAACCAACAGGAAATTAATGATGCAATACTTTTGAAAATTGCATAAAGGTGCAAAATGTAAATAATTGCTATAAACTGGTTGAATATGATGTATATATATATCTAAGAAATAGAATAGATGTAAATCTGGGATAGGGACATTTTAATTTTTTTCATTGGAACTGAGTAAAAGAAGCAGACCAAAGAAGAAAGGCTTAGTGCAAAATTCAGAGAGAAGTAATTAGAATGGTGTACTGTTAAAAGTAAGACACAAGCATTTTATTATTTCTCCATCCTGAAATGCACTCTAGCCCACCTTCAGATGTATAACATTCCTTAGTAACACACATGTAACCAGGAAAAGTAGCTGACAGCAGAAAATATGGTAATAAAAATAAGTGTACTCTCCCAAGTTGAGATGTTATAAAATAATTTATGACGAGTAAGAGGTGTATAAATTAAACAATACATTTTCTACCAAAATATTGAGTGCAAAAAGCTCATTTAATTTTTAAATTTTTCTGATAATTTTAAAAGTTAGAATTACCTCTTTTGAAAATAGAGATAGGAAACTACATCTTGAGATATTAGATAACTTACCTAAATTTAACCAGACAATCCATGATCAAGGTAGAAATGTATTTTGATTTCCATATACACAAATGGATACATTCCAGGCACATTAGTCACATTTTCTACATTGTTGAGAGATTTCATATTCTGAAATACAAAAAGAATACAATTCCAAATCATAGTTCAGAACACATACAATAAAAAATAAAAATAAATCATGCAAAGTTGTTATTATTTAGCCCATTTTGAAGACCAGATTGTTTCAATAAATTTAAATAAACATAAAGTGTTTAGATATTTTGACAGTGATCTGTGTTTTCTCTGAGTGTGTTTTTAATATTCATTTTTCCAATATCTATTTCATATATGAAGTGATCCTATTCCAACATGAGACCCTGCTATACCATTATATTTCTGGAGGGGCTCTGGACTCAAAAAGAAAAGCAATAGCAATTTGTTGGAGACTGTCATATTTGTTACTATTTTCCTGATCTTCTCAAGAATAAATTCTTAAAAGGCAAGATTTATAGCAACTAGAAACCAATTCAGTTAAAACTCCAAAACCATCATTTATCTTCTTTAGCTTCAGTATGTTAGTTTGGGCTATCCATGATCCAAGATCAATTTCTGTCTTTGTTTTCTTTTTTTTAAATGACCTTTGTTTAAGAGAGATATCAAAAGCTTAATCAAACAGTATTTTTCCTTGTTTGAGATATAGCTGGTGTTACCTGGAGACAACATTTGTAGAAAATAAGAAGCTCTGTGTTCAATTTTGGTGATACTGACATTTCAGAGCTCTTGATGAATTGACGTGGCAATATATGAGCCTTTCAGAAGGTCACATGAAGCAGTCCATCTACAGTGGATAAAAAAGGTGGCACAAACCTTCCTTGATTTATATATGGATATAATCATGTGGGCCTTTTGTGCCAACTAAAAGAAAAAAATAGATTATGTATTAAGCAGTATGTGTAAATTGAGCTTTACCCCAAAGGTATTCACATATATAAATGCCAACACTTCTAGGAGACATTATTTCTTCTGAATCTGAAATATCAAGCTAGTATAGCATCACTACGAACAAAGCTAGTGGAGGTGATGGAATTCCAGTTGAGCTATTCCAAATCCTGAAAGATGATGCTGTGAAAGTGCTGCACTCAATATGCCAGCAAATTTGGAAAACTCAGCAGTGACCCAGGACTGGAAAAGGTCAGTTTTCATTCCAATCCCAAAGAAAGGCAATGCCAAAGAATGCTCAAACTACCGCACAATTGCATTAATCTCACACGCTAGTAAAGTAATGCTCAAAATTCTCTAATCCAGGCTTCAGCAATACGTGAACTGTGAACTTCCAGATGTTCAAGCTGGTTTTAGAAAAGGCAGAGGAACCAGAGATCAAATTGCCAACATCCAACAGATCATTGAAAAAGCAAGAGAGTTCCAGAAAAACATCTAATTCTGCTTTATTGACTATGCCAAAGCCTTTGACTGTGTGGATCACAATAAACTGTGGAAAATTCTGAAAGAGATGGGAATACCAGACCACCTGACTTGTCTCTTGAGAAACCTATATGCAGGTCAGGAAGCAACAGTTAGAACTGGACATGGAACAATAGACTGGTTGAAAATAGGAAAAGGAGTACGTCAAGGCTATATATTGTCACCTTGCTTATTTAACTTCTATGCAGAGTACATCATGAGAAACGCTGAGCTGGAAGAAGCACAAGCTGGAATCAAGATTGCCAGGAGAAATATCCATAACGTCAGATACGCAGATGACACCACCCTTATGGCAGAAAGTGAAGAGGAACTAAAAAGCCTCTTGATGAAAGTGAAAGAGGAGAGTGAAAAAGTTGGCTTAAAGCTCAACATTCAGAAAACGAAGATCATGGCATCCAGTCCCATCACTTCATGGGAAATAGATGGGGAAACAGTGGAAACAGTGTCAGACTTTATTTTTGGGAGCTCCAAAATCACTGCAGATGGTGACTGCAGCCATGAAATTAAAAGATGCTTACTCCTTGGAAGGAAAGTTATGACCAACCTAGATAGCATATTCAAAAGCAGAGACATTACTTTGCCAACAAAGATCCGTCTAGTCAAGGCTATGGTTTTTCCAGTGGTCGCGTATGGATGTGAGAGTTGGACTGTGAAGAAAGCTGAGCACCGAAGAATTGATGCTTTTGAACTGTGGTGTTGGAGAAGACTCTTGAGAGTCCCTTGGACTGCAAGGAGATCCAACCAGTCCATTCTAAAGAGATCAGTCCTGGGTGTTCTTTGGAAGGACTGATGCTAAAGCTGAAACTCCAATACTTTGGCCACCTCATGTGAAGAGTTGACTCATTGGAAAAAATTCTGATGCTGTGAGGGATTGGGGGCAGGAGGAGAAGGGGACGACAGAGGATGAGATGGCTGGATGGCATCACCAACTTGATGGACATGAGTTTGGGTGAACTCCAGGAGTTGGTGGACAGGGAGGCCAGGCGTGCTGCAATTCATGGGGTCACAAAGAGTCTGGCACAACTGTGCGACTGAACTGAACTGAACTGATACTTATGACTGGGCTTCCATGGTGGCTCAGTGGTAAAAAAAAAAAAAAATCCATCTATCAATGCAGGAGATGTGGGTTTGGTCCTTGGCTGGGGAAGATCCCCTGGGGAAGGAAATGGCAACCCCCTCCAGTATTCTTGCCCAGGAAATGCCATGGATAGAGGACCCTGGAGAGTTACAGTCTGTGGAGTCACAAAAGAGTCAGATACAACTTAGTGACTAAACAGCAACAACAAATATTTAAGACTGTGACACCCCAAACTGGTGAGTATAGGAGAAATGTTTCCTCTTCTAAGATTGCTGCTGCTGCTAAGTCACTTCAGTCGTGTTCGACTCTGTGTGACCCCATAGACGGCAGCCCACCAGGCTCCCCCGTCCCTGGGATTCTCCAGGCAAGAACACTGGAGTGGGTTGCCATTTCCTTCTCCAATGCATGAAAGTGAAAAGTGAAAGTGAAGTGGCTCAGTCATGTCTGACTCTTAGCGACCCCATAGACTGTAGCCCACCAGGCTCCTCCGTCCATGAGATTTTCCAGGCAAGAACACTGAAGTGGGGTGCCATCGCCTTCTCCCTTCTAAGATTACATGCATAGTATATTTGTGTATATGTATATAGCAATATGTACTTATAATATTTAGGTCCTTCTGCTGATGCTGTCCTTTGGAAATAAAAGATTCTAGAAACAAGTTAACCAGTTGATTCTAAATTTTGAAGACTGGATTTTTGGAATTGAATTTTTCATTTTGGGTAGATGTATGTTGCTTCTTTTAAACGCACATGTTCTGATTCTCTAACATTTGGTGATCACTGGTAACAGGTAGAAGAAAGGGGGGGAAATTCTTGAGAGACTTTTCTTTATGCATTTGTGTCAGAGCAGTTCTGTCTCTGAGGAAGAGTATATGTTCATTCACTGTAATCCTTACAAATTAACATACCAATGACAACTTTGTATCAAAATCCATTAAATGTTAGCAGTAGCCAATCAAATAAGTATGATTAATTATAAAGTGAGCCTATCTTTCCTGGGAAGTTTAAGAATAGATGTTAAAAAGGTAACTCAATATAACCATGGGTTATATTACACAATTCTTCCATAAAAATGAAACAGAGTCTGTGACTAGTGTCTCTTTTCTATTATTTTAATTAATTATTTGGTTGTTGTTGCCCTGCTTATTTAACTTACATGCAGAGTACATCATTAGAAACGCTGGGCTGGTAGAAGCACAAGCTGGAATCAATATTGCTGGGAGAAATATCAATAATCTCAGATATGCAGATGACACCACCCTTATGGCAGAAAGTGAAGAGGAACTACAAAGCCTCTTGATGAAAGTGAAAGTGGAAAGTGAAAAGTTGGCTTAAAGCTCAACATTCAGAAAACAAAGATCATGGCATCTGGTCCCATCACTTCATGGGAAACAGATGGGGAAACAATGGAAACAGTGTAAGACTTTATTTTGGGGGGCTCCAAAATCACTGCAGATGGTGATTGCAGCAATGAAATTAAAAGACGCTTACTCCTTGGAAGGAAAGTTATGACCAACCTAGATAGCATATTCAAAAGCAGAGACATTACTTTGCCAACAAAGGTCTGTCTAGTCAAGGCTATGGTTTTTCCAGTGGTCACGTATGGATGTGAGAGTTGGACTGTGAAGAAGGCTGAGCGCCGAAGAATTGATGCTTTTGAACTGTGGTGTTGGAGAAGACTCTTGAGAGTCCCTTGGACTGCAAGGAGATCCAACCAGTCCATTCTAAAGGAGATCAGCCCTGGGTGTTCTTTGGAAGGACTGATGCTAAAAGCTGAAACTCCAATACTTTGGCCACCTCATGCGAAGAGTTGACTTATTGGAAAAAATTCTGATGCTGGGAGGGATTGGGGGCAGGAGGAGAAGGGGACAACAGGAGGAGAGGAGGATGAGATGGCTGGATGGCATCACCAACTTGATGGACATGAGTTTGGGTGAACTCTGGGAGTTGGTGATGGACAGGGAGGCCTGGCGTGCTGCAATTCATGGGGTTGAAAAGAGTCGGACACAACTGAGCGACTGAACTGAGCTGAACTGGCATCTAAAGTGTTATCCCTGTAGTTGCACATTTTGGTGGAGAAGGCAATGGCACCCCACTCCAGTACTTTGCCTGGAAAATCCCATGGGCGGAGGAGCCTGGTAGGCTGCAGTCCATGGGGTTGCGAAGAGTCAGACATGACTGATCGACTTCACTTTCACTTTTCACTTTTATGCATTGGAGAAGGAAATGGCAACCCACTCCAGTGTTCTTGCCTGGAGAATCCCAGGGACGGGGGAGCCTGGTGGCTGCCATCTATGGGGTCATACAGAGTCAGACACAACTGAAGTGACTTAGCAGCAGCAGCACATTTTGGAGTAAGATTGACATCACATTTAGCTTGAGAAATAAGCATCGAAAACTGTGATATTCTTTATGCAGTTCAACATGTATTATCATGTGAAATGATATGAACATGTCCCACTGCTTTCCAGAGTCCAAATCAGATTCCCTTCTACCTTGCTCTGTCTCCCAAGTGATCCCTGGCATAAACATATTATTCATGAATAAATCTCCTCAGTATTTTGGCATAAATTACGAGAACACTTAGACACTTTTCTAGCTGGCACTATCTTGAATGAATACTAAAATCTTCAGTGATGGCTGGGCATAGTTCTAAAAATGGAAGCCCTATTATCATTAAATGAAGTGAAGTGAAGTGAATTGAAAGTCACTCAGTCATGTCTGACTCTTAGCAACCCTATGGACTATACAGTCCATGGAATTCTCCAGGCCAGAATACTGGAGTGGGAGGCCTTTCCATTCTGCAGAGGATCTTTCCAATCTAGGGATCAAACCCAGGTGTCTCCCTCATTGCAGGTGAATTCTTTATCAGGTGCTCCACCAGGGCAGTCCTATTATCATTAAATATCTTTTGACAAATACTGTACAGATGAATGATTAATCTAGGTCTAGGATCACAGTTGCACAACTTTCAGTACTTTTATATTGTTTTTATTTTGAAAAGAATGCAGTTGCTATAAACATTGATTATACATTTGTTATAAGAAGGGTTTTGCATGATAATACAGCATTAATTGACAACTCATTGATGCCGCAGATTACTTTTCATCCCATTATTTTGGAAAATGATCTTCCAAACCTCCAATGGGTAACTAACATTTTATAGTACATTCAAACAATAATTAACCATTCTTAAGTTGTTTCTAACTTTTGATAATATAAGTAATGCTAACCAGAACATCTTTGCATTTGATTTCATTTCTAATTACCTCCTTAGATGGGGATGTAAGAGAGGACCAAGGTATATGACCATTTTTAAGTTCATGTTATGTATTGCCATATGGTTTCCAGAGAAATTATATCAGTTTACATCCCATCAGCATAATAGGAGAGTTTCTGTTTCCTATACGTCTCCTAGCTTTTTATGTAAAAATGTACTTTTTGTACTAATTTGATAAAATTACATTTGATAGTACATTTGATGCTAATGTTAAGTCACTTCAGTCGTGTCCGACTCTGTGCGACCCCATAGA
Organism: Bos javanicus; assembly: GCF_032452875.1. Lineage (NCBI taxonomy): Eukaryota > Metazoa > Chordata > Mammalia > Artiodactyla > Bovidae > Bos > Bos javanicus. The sequence continues at coordinate 21,127,406 of NC_083871.1, read as the reverse complement.
CGGTAGCCCACCAGGCTCCCCCGTCTCTGGGATTCTCCAGGCAAGAACACTGGAGTGGGGTGCCATTTCCTTCTCCAATGCATGAAAGTGAAAAGTGAAAGGTAAGTCGCTCAGTTGTGTCCGACTCTTAGCGACCCCATGGACTGTAGCCTACCAGGCTCCTTCGTCCATGGGATTTTCCAGGCAAGAGTACTGGAGTGGGGTGCCATTGCCTTCTCCAAGTACATTTGATAAAATGTACTAATTTGATAGAGAAAATGGCATTTGATTTTTATTTGAATTTTTATATGAACTTTTCTAGATATATGCATGCCCCACTTAACTTTTCTCTTCTGTGACTCACCTATTTATATATATTGCCTTTTTTATTTTAAATTAAGGTAAAAGGGAATTTCTTTCATCTTTATGCTTTAAACACTTTCCTAATGAGAAAGGCAAACTTAATTCTATATATGCAATTAAAGTCATGATATACTTATAACTTCTTGCATCATTTTTAAAAGCATTTCTAATGAGAACACTTTAATTTAGCTACTATGCATTTTACTTTTTAATCTCCCTTGATATATTTTAATACATCATCTACAAATGGAGCCCAGAGTACATTGGAAATCTCCTGGTAAGTATGACAGAGATCCTTACGAGTGGTAACATATTCTGCCAAGAGTTTAGGCTCTTCTTGGTTATAGGGCCATGTTTACCTAGATTGTTATAGACTGATGAAGTAAGCAATTGTTTTATCCAATCCCCTTAGGCACATTTCACTGTTTGTGAATATGAGAGAATGGAGATTACTTTTAAAGATGGAATTAATTTTATTTCCTTGCAATGTTGATCCCTTGGGTAAGGTCCTTCAAATTAGTATTTAAAATTATTTCTTACTTATCTAAAGATTTCATTAAATTCTTATATTAAATCAACAGTTTATCATTGTTAGGTGAAAACCATGTTGCTAGTCAGAATAAAGATCAAATGAAAATGTTAGGTGGGGCAGCAAAGTCATCTACATATACATCACTAGAAACTGAGTGAACTGAACATCTTATGTAAACCATAAAGCTTATGTCAAAAATCTGTTTTTTTAAAATTTGCAAATATAATCTCACTGTTCTGTGGACTCTATTAATAAGAACTACTTTTAGGCTGGTCTTTTGAAATATCTCACATTAAGAACTTACTGAATTAAGCCATCTGAATATTTTCTACTCATTCCAGGCAGTGGACTTATGAATAAGTTACAGAGATATTATAAAATTCTCTAAGCTATTTCAATTGGTTTTTATCAGTCTTCTCATATAGCAGAGTTCAAATAATTTCACAATATTAAAATCATACATCATTCAATGTGATAAAAGGAAAGTGGAAATTTTTTTCTCCCAATAAATCTGAATTTTAATAGTATTTTTTCTTGGATGAAGTTCATACATATTTTATGAAGGGCAAAATTACCATTCAAACTTAAACTTTTTTAAAGGACTTACAATGTGGTCAAACTTTTTTTTAAAGCTCTAATTATTTATCTCAAATGGAGTAACTCAGAAAATGAGTGTCTGATGAACAGAATCTTCTGAGAAAGATGACATTACTAGTTATAACACCCTGCCAGACCCAGACTACTCTGTCTTTCATATACAAAGGATTTTGTCTACTTGTACTCTCAATTCTGGCTATTCTGATTGAATTTTTACTGAAAATATCAATAAAACACATATGTTTATTTTCTTAAGAATTTAGTTATATATATTACAACTCTAGATTCTATGTCAAACTATTGGGAAGCCAAAGTTAGCCCCATGAGGGAAGAAAATATAAAAGGTGTCTTATTCACTTAGGAAGCGCAAACAAAGCAAAACAAAACAAAAAACAATACATAATGAAGGCAGTACCTTCTTTAATTAGGAAGATTAAAATGCAACATAGAAGCTTTTTGCTTTTAAAGTGAATCTCTAAAAATATTACCATAAAAGCTTAAGTCCTGCCTATACATACTGGTAGTTTCCAAACTGTCCGTTTCAACAAGTTAAATATCAGTGAATACCAACAATGTGCTGAAAAGAGAATAAAGAGAAAATTAATGACTTTTGGGAAGTAGGCAACAGAGTGATGAAAAGTTAAGTTGAAAATATGAACATAGACTATATATGTATACAGGCTCTTCTTTAGCAAATGATACACATGCCACACAGAAACAGAAAGTAGCATTTCATATTTTTTCAATTAGCCTATTATGTGAAGTATAACAAAATGAGTAAACCAGTCTGGGATCCTTTTTTATTTACTTTGAACAGAAATTACTGTTCTTGTTACACAATAATTTGGAACTGAAAGAAAAATATGTATCCTGAGAGTTTAGTAGTTTTCAGAAATACTAAGTGAAAAATTTTGAATACTTCATTTAAGTATTTTCTGTGATATATGATTGGTTTGCAATGAAGGAAGATGGAAATCTACCTTGAGTGAAATAAATAATAGTTATACATAAAGTTAATATGAAAATTCAGTTGGATACAGACACTCATGATCTCTCAGGGCTCCAAGAATTTTTCTTGGATTATAGTTTTTCACTTTCTTACATTGCAGATGCCAGTGATGTCAATTAGGTATTGAGACCTTTTGTTTTCTTGGAACTAATGAACTCTATAAACCACTTTCTTAGAAGTTTCACAGAATCTGAGGTTGATTAGTGAGTTACATACCCAGATTAAGGTCCTTATCCTAAAGGAAAAAAGATATATGTATTGGAAGATTGTAATAACTGATGTTGAAAACAACTGGTTTTTAACACACACGGCATGGAGATAAAGGAATCGTTATTTATTTCTTAGATTCCACTGAGCCACCAGGGGAGCCCTCAAAGCAGTAGTGGATCAATTCAAACTTCCTTTGATCAGGAGTGCATTTACTTATTTTCAAGTTTAACTTTAATTTCAAGTAAGTTTTTAAGACTAATTAATTTAGTTGAATGAGGTTTGGTTATAGCATTTTGTCTGGTGTATTGAAAAAAACAATTTTTACCTTAAAAAGGCATTAGCAATTAAAACCAAGACTGGCTTATAGGGAATACATTTTTGAGTCAATTTTTTCCGTAGGAAATCATCTAGACATAATGATGCCCGCTATTTGATTATAAAAACAGCTTTTTGGTTTCATATAATGTAAATTCAGAATATTTATCATGTTCAACAAACATTGTGACACAGTGGATTTATTGTGTCCCCAGTGAATTTGGATTCCTGACTGTTTTCTGATTAACTGACACATTATTGATCTATTGGGATGAACTGCACTTAAAAATCAGAATACTTCTTGTGTCTTTGTTTATAAGAAATATCATTTTCATGTTTCATGTATATGTTTTGGAAATTGTTCTAGTTATAATAATTTTCAGGATATGTATAGAAAGACAAAAATACACATCTTCTTACATATCTTTGGGTCATAATTCATCACCAAAATATATATATTTTTATGATTAATTATTGTATTGTTCTTTCATAGCTAATACAAGAATATTATTTTAACTTTTACATTAGTGACTAGGTTATATAATAAAATAACTAAATCTGTGAAGTAATAAAAGAGATTATTAAATAATGTTTAAAATAGTTTAAATGGCATATTTACAAAGACAAAATCATGTACTATGGTTTTAAATCCAATTTATCTAATCCTTATTTTGTTATCAAGGTAGTCTGTATATACAGAATGATACATATTTACATGGTGGAGGGGTTGTAGTTCCTGCTGTGTCTGCTTTGACATTAAATCACCATAGTGTAGGTAAATGTAGGTTTTGTTCTATGTAAATAAGTGAGATGATGGGTCTTTTTACTAATCCATATTTACATGTATTATCCAGATTTTCACTGTTGACAGTGAATCTTGTTAATAGTCATCCTGTTTTATGGAAATGTATGTGGAAAAGTTAACTACCATGTAAACATAGGGATCAGTCCTGGGTGTTCATCGGAAGGACTGATGCTGAAGCTGAAACTCCAATACTTTGGCTACATCATGTGAAGAGTTGATTCACTGGAAAAGACTCTGATGCTGGGAGGGATTGGGGACAGGAGAAGAAGGGGACGACAAAGGATGAGATGGCTGGATGGCATCACCAACTCGATGGACATGAGTTTGAGTGAACTCCGGGAGTTGGTGATGGACAGGGAGGCCTGGCCTGCTGCGATTCATGGGGTCGCAAAGAGTCGGACATGATTGAGCGACTGAACTGAACTGAACTGAACTGAATGTAAATATGTTATAATTTAAATCCATTATTAAATTTAGTAATCCAATAAGCTGAAATACTTAAATAATGTTTGGTATAGGAAGAGATCTCTTTACTTGCTCAAATGTTCATTAAGTTGTTCAGATGCTTAGTGTCACACAGCTCAATGTCTGTGAAGAGTTAACAGCTTTGGGTGAGGGAGAAATTTCAGGACACCAGCTTTCGAAAAAATAAAACACAACTTTCCAGGCAGAGGTATATTTACCAAAAGCTAATGAAACAGGTGTTTCAGGGCCTCTTATTATCACTGGCTATTTACTTCCAGGGCCTTGTAAGGGACCATGGCGATGTGTGTGAACAGTTTTTTTGGTAACTTTTGCAAAAGCAAAATATTTTATCTGAAATTTACTAAGACTGGCCTCCCTTCACCTTGTTTTCTTTGTGAAAGTTAAGAAAGTGAAAGTGTTTTCTTTGTACTTTCCTCATTTTAAGTGGGACTGGAGTGACGCAGCAATTTGTGAGATATGTCTAAAAACAAGTGGAGTTGGTGATGCACTGAGATTAAGTTTAATATGGTATAGTTATGTGGTTCACAGTCTCTTACATGAATAGTTACATAAGAGCTAGCTGTCTCTGTGTAGGAATGGCTTTCTACCATCCATCATACCAATTTGGCTGGTGTCATTATCAGGAGTCCAAATTCCTACTGCTTCCTACATTCCTTGGGGCAAGGAATAGCAACTTTATTTGGAAAGCTAGCAGACCAAGAAGATAGTGGACTGGTGTCTCAAAGAACCATCTTGTGTGGTGAGCTTAATCGCTCAGTCGTGTCTGACTCTTTGAGACCCCATGGACTTGGCTCACAAGGCACCTCTGTCCATGGGGATTCTCCAGGCAAGAATACTGGAGTGGGTTTCCATGTGCTACTTCAGGGGATCTTCCCATCCCAGTTAAAATTCAGGCTTCTTTATACTACCAGAGGAGGGGGTGTGGCTGGTTGTTGCAAACTTCTTGGTGCCAGAATCCTTTGTTTTTGCAGCTGTTTATGTAGGTTTGATTACAATCTTGCTGTAAACCTCCAACAAAACAATTGTTATTTACTGTTACACACCTTTCTCTGTGAATGGAAAAGTATTATACCTTTAAAGGTCAGAGCCTTAAGAATGGGCTACCATGCATATTTCAGGTCATAAGCAACATTCTTTTAGAGAGGTGTAGAGCCCACATGACTAAGCACAGGCAACAGAGCACAAGGGTTAGAGCTAAAGAAATAGATCCAATATGAAGTCAGATTTCTTCTTCTCTGTTAAATCATGTCACAAAGATATTAGCATCTGAGTCAGAACCTTTATAAACATGCCCAACAACATCTAACACTAGAAGTGTAGAAATGGATGAAAAATTTGTCTAAAAATAGACATACTCAAAAGCTAGTCTGTAAAAATTTGACCGAGCTTTACAGCCTACAAACAAAGGAAACCGCAACCCTAAAACTTTATGTGATAGCACTAGTGGTAAACAGTGAAACTGAAATTATTTTTTCTAAATTATTATTAATGACAAAACATTTCAGTCACCTATGCTGAAGTATTGAATTATCTTCCTATTTTATGTTTTAAGTGCTATAATATTGCTTTATGTGAGGAGGCACTCAAAAACTATCATCCAAAAATGCATGAAAATGTATTTTAGAAGTGAGGGAATTATTAATAAAAGTACTGCGATTGTGATTTTTCTCTTTCTAAATATTTCTCCCTTTTGTATGCCTAATTTTATATATTTTTTAAAATAAAGAGGGCCCAGATTATATAAACTCATAAAACTTGGTTCTGTCCCTTAAGGAATTTACAAAGAACTCCAAAAGGAGAATCTTTAGGAAGGAAGAAGTAATCCAACAACCTCTTTGTCATGACTTTCTAACTTGAATTCTGATGCTGTCACCACAGTCAGCTTTCAGGGAGACAGATTAATTTCTCTTTATTTAAATCCCTTTAAATTTCCTTTCTTGACCCTCAAAGAGAAAGTTTGCATCAAAAATATTACAGTTAGACATTTTTTCATGGTAGCGTCAGTTCAGTTCAGTGTCGCTCAGTCATGTCCAACTCTTTGTGACCCCATAAACTGCAGCACGCCAGGCCTCCCTGTCCATTATCAACCCCCGGACTTCACCCAAACTCATGTCCATTGAGTCGGTGATGCCATCCAACCATCTCATCCTCTGTCCTGCCCTCAATCTTTCCCAGCATCAGGGGCTTTTCAAATGAGTCAGCTCTTCACATCAAGTGGCCAAAGTATTGGAGTTTCAGCTTCCACATCAGTCCTTCCAATGAACACCCAGGATTGATCTCCTTTAGGATGGACTCTTTGGATCTCCTTGCAGTCCAAGGGACTCTCAAGAGTCTTCTCCAACACCACAGTTCAAAAGCATCAAATCTTCAGCATTCAGCTTTCTTCACAGTTCAACTCTCACATCCATACATGACCACTGGAAAAACCATAGCCTTGACTAGATGGACCTTTGTGGACAAAGTAATGTCTCTGCTTTTGAATATGCTGTCTAGGTTGGTCATAACTTTTCTTCCAAGGAGTAAGTGTCTTTTAATTTCATTGCTGCAATCACCATCTGCAGTGATTTTGGAGCCCCCCAAAATAAAATCAACCATTGTTTCCACTGTGAAGTGATGGGAAAGTGCTGCACTCAATATGTCAGCAAGTTTGGAAAACTCAGCAGTGGCCACAGGACTGGAAGAGGTCAGTTTTTATTCTAATCCCAAAGAAAGACAATGTCGAAGAATCCTCAAATTACCACACAATTGTACTCATCTCACACGCTAGTAAAGTAATGCTTAACATTCTCCAAGCCAGGCTTCAGCAATACGTGAACCGTGAACTTCCTAATGTTCAAGCTGGTTTTAGAAAAGGCAGAGGAACCAGAGATCAAATTGCCAACATCCAATGGGTCATTGAAAAAGCAAGAGAGTTCCAGAAAAACATCTATTTCTGCTTCATTGACTATGCCAAAGCCTTTGACTGTGTGGATCACAATAAACTGAAAATTTTTCAAGAGATGGGAATACCAGACCACCTGACCTGCCTTTTGAGAAATCTGTATGTAGGTCAGGAAGCAATAGTTAGAACTGGACATGAAACAACAGACTAGTTCCAAATAGGAAAAAGAGTACATTAAGGCTGTATGTTGTCACCCTGCTTATTTAACTTATATGCAGAGTACATCATGAGAAATGCTGGGCTGGAAGAAGCACAAGCTGGAATCAAGATTGCCAGGAGAAATATCACTAACCTCAGATATGCAGATGACACCACCCTATGGCAGAAAGTGAAGAAGAACTAAAGACCCTCTTGATGAAAGTGAAAGAGGAGAGTGAAAAAGTTGGCTTAAAATTCAACATTCAGAAAACTAAGATCATGGCATCTGGTCCCATCACTTCATGGGAAATAGATGGGGAAACAGTGGAAACAGTGGCTGACTTTGTTTTTCTGGGCTCCAAAATCATTGCAGATGGTGACTCCAGCCATGAAATTAAAAGACACGTACTCCTTGGAAGAAAAGTTATGACCAACCTAGACAGCATATTCAAAAGCAGAGACATTACTTTGTCCACAAAGGTTCGTCTAGTCAAGGCTATGGTTTTTCCTGTGGTCATGTATGGATGTGAGAGGTGAACTATAAAGAAAACTGAGTGCCAAAGAATTGATGCTTTTGAACTGTGGTGTTGGAGAAGACTCTTGAGAGTCCCTTGGACTGCAAGGACATCCAACCAGTCCATTCTAAAGGAGATCAGTCCTGGGTGTTCATTGGAAGGACTGATGTTGAAGCTGAAACTCCAATACTTTGGCCACCTGATGTGAAGAGCTGACTCATTTGAAAAGCCCCTGGTGCTAGGAAAGATTGAGGATGGGTGGAGAAGGGGAGAACAGAGGATGAGATGGTTGGATGGCATCACCCACTCAATCGACATGGGTTTGGGTGAACTCTGGGAGTTGGTGATGGACAGGGAGGCCTGGCGTGCTGTGGTTCATGGGGTCGCAAGGAGTCAGACAAAACTGAGTGACTGAACTGAACTGAACTGATGGGACCGGATGCCATGATCTTAGTTCTCTGAGTGTTGAGCTTTAAGCCAACTTTTTCACTCTCCTCTTTCACTTCCCTCAAGAGGCTCTTTAGTTCTTCTTCACTTTCTGCCATAGGGTGGTGTCATCTGTGTATCTGAGGTTATTGATATTTCTCCTGGCAGTCTTGATTCCAGCTTGTGTTTCCTCCAGCCCAGCATTTCTCATGATGTACTCTGCATATAAGTTAAATAAGCAGAGTGACAATATACAGCCTTGATGTACTCCTTTTCCTATTTGGAACCAGTCTGTTGTTCCATGTCCAGTTCTAACTGTTGCTTCCTGACCTGCATACAGGTTTCTCAAGAGGCATGTCAGGTGGTCTGGTGTCTTTTTCAGAATTTTCCATAGTTTGTTGTGATCCACACAGTCAAAGGCTTTGGCATAGTCAATGAAGCAGAAATAGATGTTTTTCTGGAACTCTCTTGCTTTCTCAATGATCCAGAAAATGTTGGCGATTTGATCTCTGATTCCTCTGCCTTTTCTAAAACCAGCTTGAACATCTGGACATTCACGGTTCATGTATTGCTGAAGCCTGGGTCAGAGAATTTTGAGCATTACTTTACTAATGCTAGTAGTGTCAGGGGAGTGTGTAATTTCCTCAGTTCTGTCTCGTCACAATAAAAATTTGTAGCAATGGATGTTAAAGCCCTCAGCACATCACAGCTCTTGGACAGTGTTATAGCTCCATGTTACAGCTCAGTTTTATTTAGAAAATACATCCTCCAGGTGTGAGGGCATGCCGACCCAAAAGACACGGAGAGAGAGAAAGACAGAAAGAGCGCGAGAGGGAAAAAGAGAGAGAGAGAGCGTGAGTGGGAGAGAGACCCTGGCCCTTTGGCTCCTCTTTTTATGTGTTTTTTCCTCCCCCTGGGCCTGCCCTATGTAAGTCGGGCTAGCGAGGAGTGCTGTTTGTTCTAATGAAGTTTCTCACTCCAGTACTCGGACCTTCCTTTGTTCTATTTTCACTGGCTTTTCCCTTTCTTGTCTTTTAGCCACTGCCATTCTGGACTCCTTTTTCCTATTCTGACTACCTAACAGTAGGATTATGAGTGGTTTTTAAAATATATCTTCTTTTGACAGTGTTTATATTCATTGTCTATATTGAAAAGTACTTTTATTTTAGAAATTAAAACTGTAATTTTAAAGAACTTGGCTTAAGCACAAAGTGAAAACTATCTTTGTTCTCGTTGCTGCTGCTGCTGCTAAGTTGCTTCAGTCGTGTCCGACTCTGTGCAACCCCATAGATGGCAGCCCACCAGGCTCCCCTGTCCCTGAGATTCTCCAGGCAAGAATACTGGAGTGGGTTGCCATTTCCTTCTCCAATGCATGAAAGTGAAAAGTGAAATTGAAGTCGCTCAGTCGTGTCCGACTCTGAGCGACCCTATGGACTGCGGCCTACCAGGGTCCTCCGTCCATGGGATTTTCCAGGCAAGAGTACTGGAGTGGGGTGCCATTGCCTTCTCCGTTGTTCTCATTAGCATGGTTCAATTGATACTAAATTTACATGATTGAATATTTATTTACTACAGGCCAGGCCAATGGCACCCCATTCCAGTACTTTTGCCTAGAAAATCCCATAGACAGAGGAGCCTGGTGGTCTGTAGTCCATGGGGTCGCGAAGAGTCAGACATGACTGAGCGACTTCACTTTCACTTTTCACTTTTATGCATCGGAGAAGGAAATGGCAACCCACTCCAGTGTTCTTGCTTGGAGAATCCCAGGGACGGGGAAGCCTGGTGGGCTGCCGTCTATGGGGTTGCACAGAGTTGGACATGACTGAAGCGACTTAGCAGCAGCAGCAGCAGCAGGCCCTAGAATTAACTAATTTGTTACAATGTTAATTTTAAATGCATGAAATAAAGAAACTGAAAAAATCATATGATATGTGCTAAATATTTAATCTTACACAGCATTGTTTTTTGAGGGAAACAGTTTATACTTTGTATATTATCTTGCATGTCTTATCCTGTTTGAGCAATCTGTGCAGAGATTTGAGTGGTTACCTCAGAAGTCTTCCCTCTCTCTTGCTTCTTAGGTCTCTTCTTGTCTGCATAGACCTCCTGTGGATAGAAGTAAGGGATAATTGGGGTTAAAGGCTATGGTGTACTAAATCTTTTTGCCCCCATTTCTCATGTTGAAATTCTAACCCCCATTTTAATTTAGGTTTAGGAGGTGGGGTCTTTGGGAGGTAACTGAGTCTAGATTAGGTCATGAAGGTGGGGCCCTCATGAGCCGATTAATGCCCTTAAAGGAAGAGACAGCAGAGTTTGACTTTACCATGTTATGATACAGCAAGAAGAAGGTCATCTGCAAACCAGGAAGAAGGTTTTCACCAGACACTGTATCTGCTGGTACCTTGATTGTGGGCTTCTCAGGCTCCAGAACTGTCAGAAATATGTTTGTTGTTTAAGCCACCAAGTCTGCGGTATTTTGTTAGAGCAGCTTGAGCACACTGAGACAAGAGACCCATCTCTGATGGGAGTGTTGCATGGCTGGTATTCTTCCAAGTTTCCAGAAAAGACAAACAACCTTCCACACACCATCTCCTCACACCATCTCTTTCTCTTATTTTCTCTTTTCACTCTGAATAATGGTTATCTTCCCACGGGGTGATAATTCCCATTCACACGTAGGAAGCACCTCAACCTCTGTTGGTGAGAATATCCCTTGAAGAGAGAGCTTCTCTTTGTTCTTTATGAATGGCTTGAGTTAGCAAAGCTATTTCAGGGTTCAAACCAAGCCTCTAGAAGCCTGTGCTTCTTCAAGGTTTTAGGAAGAGGGATTTTGCTACAGAGAGAGGAACTTGCCTTCCAAAAGGGAACTGGAAGGAGGAAGAGTGGGCCAGGCAGAGTCTTTGATGAAAACTGAAAAGGGCTGAAGGATACAAAAGGATGAATGAGAACTTCTGAGATATTTATTGTGAAATGTGCAATATAGACCCTCTCTTTTGAATCCTGGGTGACACTATTCAGAAATCTTTTTGATGTATAGGCTTGAAGCCTCTTCACTCTTTGGAAAAGGAGGCTTAAACAAGAGCTGAGACCTGGATTCCACAGGTAAAGGAGCCAGAGGTCAGCAGGAGTGCTGACACCTAGGTCACTTACAATAAATTATGGTGAATAAATTAATGATAAGAATCAAGACACACATGAATTATTTCAATAAAACTGTAAGAAAGTACATAGAGATGTAGGTAAAATGTGAAGATGACTGATTTATTATAGAATGGATATAGAATTTATGGCCAAAGGTCTATGGATTTGAGAGCTCTGCATGTTGTTTGCTTGTGGTCTATTCTTGACAAGTAACTTCAATTTTCCAAGTTTCTGTTTTCTACCTGTAAAATGTCTGATGCCCTTATCTGTAAAATAGCTGCAACAATTTGTATAACTTCTCTGAATAGTTTTTTTGGTAAGAATTTTTGATAAATGGTGTGAAACTGCATTATTAGAAACCGGAAATTACTAGGTAGGAAGTTAGGCATGAGCAATTAGGGGTGGCCTCGCCAAAAAAGACTCAAGCTGGTCTTTAAACTCCACCCCAGACATACTCTCATGCAGCCCAAGAGAGCTCACAGATGTGCTACAAATTAATCACAGAAACTTCTTGAACTCTAGCACATGTGCCCTTAAAACACAGCTGTGTCCTCAAGTGACTTCAGGCAGTCGGGAGTTCCTTAACTGTCATAAATATTCTACACATACATATGATTATAATAGACTGAATTATGGGAAAGGCATGCATATCAGAGCCTGTTGTTATGTAACTTGCAATTGTCAATCAAAACTGTCAGTCCATACCCACCTAAATGAATATGTAAAAGCCCTGTCTTGAAAACTCCCATACCTCATCATTCCTGTGCCAGTGCCTCTCTTGGCTTGGCCCACCTCTCCCTTATGGTGTTATTTCTGTTCCTTACTTAATAAACTTGTTTTTGCCACAGATAAGGCCTCAGATTCTTCTCTGTGGCCTTACCAAGAACCTAGGCCCACAAGGGAGGGTCCTCTTTGACCCTCCCCCATGCTGTAACAGAACCCTTATATACATGGCCACTCTAGTCTATGATTAGAAAACAAGGTCATAATTTTTCCTACTATATGGTAACACTAAATCCCACTAGTCCAACTAATAAAATTAGCTCTAAGCTTCTTCCTAGTTTTTTAAGTTTTCCAGGCCATTGCCTCACATGTATCCAGGATTTAGAGCTATCCTTCTGTGGGAAAACTGCTGATGCTTCCCCAAGCCTTGGTACAGGTAAGACACTGTATGCTCCTATTTCCCACAGTACAACTGAGAGCAGGCTGTGACTTTTATCATCTAGAATTTGTTGAAGCGTCTCATTAGAATAGAAGCATTACTTCTAGGGCAACTTCCAATTTGCACTAGAGTCTGTTAAACTAATTAAACAAAATGAATCATTAGGCTGAGGTGGCTCTAATGCCATGGCAGTGATGTAAGCAAACCAAAGTCTAAGCCTGTAAATACTTCAAGGTTAAGAAATCAAAACCCAAGGTCAACCAATCACAAACAATTTAGGCTTTAAGCCACTACCAATCAATAATCTCTTTGCTTTGCTTCTCTCTTCTCTGTAGAAGAGTCTCTCCCAGAGCTCCTATCCATGGAGCATTCTTAACCACTTCCAGTTTGGCACTGTCTGATTCCAATCAACTTTTGCTCAAATAAACTCATGAATTTTTTTTAAACTTCACTTTATACTGGAGTATAATTAACAATGTTGTGACAGTTTCAGGGAAACCCCACTTTCATAGTTGATTAACAATGTTGTGATGGTTTCAGGCGTACAGCAAAGTGATTCAGTCATACATATACATGTATCAAATCTTTTTCAAATAATTTTCCTGGTTAGATTATTACAGAGTTTTGTAGACTTGTAAAATTTTTAATATGCCTCAGTAAGCCTTTTAGCACGTCCCTCAGAGGCGAGCCATTCTCTACAAAGGAGAAGCCAGTTCACCTATCACTGAAGGCACCAGGCATTTTCTCACCTCACAGTCCAGGCCCAACTACCTATTCTCTAAGGAGAAAGCAGATTCTCACCTGCCAAGGCCACGGCCTTTCTCATTTCCTATCTCACACTTAATCCTTCCTGGGTTTCTAGACAGTGAAATCATATCCCTTCCCTTTAGCTTGGTACTTTTACCACAAGGAAGGGTCCAGTCCTGTGAACCACTGAAGACTGTCAAAATATTTGATGACACATTTATCTAAGTTTGACTTGTGTACACACATGCACACACAGAGTTCAGTTCAGTCGCTCCATTGTATCTGCCTCTTTGCAACCCCATGGACTGCAGCACGCCAGGCTTTCCTGTCCATCACCAACTCCTGGAGCTTACTCAAACTCATGTCCATTGAGTCAGTGATTCCATCTAACCATCTCATCCTCTGTCGTCCCCTTCTCCTCCTGACTTCAGTCTTTCTCAGCATCAGGGTCTTTTCCAAGGAGTCAGTTCTTCACATCAGGTGACCAGAGTATTGGAGTTTCAGCTTCAGTGTCAGTCCTTCCAGTGAAGATTCAGGACTGATTTCCTTTAGGATTGACTGGTTTGATCTCCTTCAGTCCAAGGGACTCACACACACACACATAACTAATGCAGTACAAATAGTCCATTCCACACTATGTGCTGTGCCATCAAAATTCCATCCTTCTAGCTTACAATCTTTGGTCCAGTTAGCTGGGTTGGAGGGAAAATGATCCTGATAATCTGTAAGCAAAATACTTGGCTAAGATTATCTCCCAGGGAGAAAATGATTGTTTTCAGCATATGGCCTCTCCTTGTACTGATTTAACACATGTTTCTTGGTCTGAAACATCTGCTTTGGGCTATTTCATGGTACTATGATTGCCCAGGAACTATGAGGAAGCAATAACTTCCAATAAAAAGCCCTACCAAAGGAATCCTCCACAGAAAAAAAGAACATTTGCCTGAAAGACAAAGCACTGTCTCTATCCAAGGAGGCAGGATCTATCTGTAATTTTCCCCAAAGGCAGTTTTTCCAGCCACAGAAAAATATTTAGATGTCATGCTCTGCTCAATTTCTTATATATTATATAATCATTGGCTGCTGCTGCTGCTGCTAAGTCACTTCAGTAGTGTCTGACTCTGTGTGACCCCACAGACGGCAGCCCACCAGGCTCCCCCATCCCTGGGATTCTCCAGGCAAGAACACTGGAATCGGTTGCCATTTCCTTCTCCAATTCATGAAAGTGAAAAGTGAAAGTGAAGTCGCTCAGTCGTATCCGACTCAGCAACCCCATGGACTGCAGCTATAATTTAAAAAGATTAAAATGACAGAAAATGCTCTTAATATATAATACAAATATATGATTAAACGTAAACAGTGGAAACAATGTCAGACTTTATTTTTGGGGCTCCAAAATCACTGCAGATGGTGACTGCAGCCATGAAATTAAGATGCTTACTCCTTGGAAGGAAAGTTATGACCAAACTAGATAGCATATTGAAAAGCAGAGACATTACTTTGCCAACAAAGGTCCGTCTAGTCAAAGCTATGGTTTTTCCAGTGGTCATGTATAGATGTGAGAGTTGGACTGTGAAGAAGGCTGAGCGCTGAAGAATTGATGCTTTTGAACTGTGGTGTTGGAGAAGACTCTTGAGAGTCCCTTGGACTGCAAGGAGATCCAACTGGTCCATTCGGAAGGAGATCAGCCCTGGGTGTTCTTTGGAAGGACTGATGCTAAAGCTGAAACTCCAGTACTCTCGCCACCTCATGCGAAGAGTTGACTCATTGGAAAAGACTCTGATGCTGGGAGGGATTGGGGGTAGGAGGAGAAGGGGACGACAGAGGATGAGATGGCTGGATGACATCACTGACTCGATGGACGTGAGTCTGAGTGAACTCTGGGAGTTGGTGATGGACAGGGAGGCCTGGCGTGCTGTGATTCATGGGGTTGCAAAGAGTCGGAAATGACTGAGCGACTGAACTGAAAGTATGTCTTAGAATTTGAATACTTACGCCTTTTTATAACTTCTAGAATAAACAATAGAATAAGTTATTACACTATCAACAAACATTAAAAGTCAAACATGTCAGCATTTTGTGTGCATATTTAGTAAACAATGTATAATAAAAATTTTCTTTTATTATGAAATTAATTAATGTGCATTATTCTTGAACATGTCTAGATTAAAAAATTTTTAGCCCAAAATAATTTTAATGCTTAGTGTCCTTATTTACAAATAGAAATTTCAT
Source organism: Bos javanicus (assembly GCF_032452875.1). Classification (NCBI taxonomy): domain Eukaryota; kingdom Metazoa; phylum Chordata; class Mammalia; order Artiodactyla; family Bovidae; genus Bos; species Bos javanicus. The sequence goes on along the minus strand of NC_083871.1, from coordinate 21,111,808 downwards.
TTCCAAATATACTGGCCAATGAGTTAGTAGGGTTTTCTACTTGTAATAATCTTTTGCTGCTGCTGCTAAGTCGCTTCAGTTGTGTCCAACTCTGTACGACCCCATAGATGGCAGCCCACCAGGCTCCACCCTCCCTGGGATTCTCCAGGCAAGAACACTGGAGTGGGTTGCCATTTCCTTCTCCAATGCATGAAAGTGAAAAGTGAAAGTGAAGGTGCTCAGTCATGTCTGACTCTTCGCGACCCCATGGACTGCAGCCCACCAGGATCCTCCATCCATGGGATTTGCCAGGCAAGAATACTGGAGTGGGGTGCCATTGCCTTCTCCGAATAATCTCTTAGGTCATTTCAAATACAGTACCATCAGTATAAATTTCTTCATGCTAAAGACTAAAGCATAACCATTCACCTCATACAGTTATACAGGTGTATGTAACAATAAAGTGATGACATACAGTTTTATCTATTATAAACAAAAATAATAATATATCATAAAAATAAAAAATTATTACAAAACAATAATTAAATGTAAGTAATTAGTCACACAGAAAAAGTCTGGAAGGATGTAAATTTTTTCTTCATACATTCAATTTTCTAGTTTAAACATCTATTACTTCAACCTTAAAATATAGCTTTATTGAGTTGATATTAATAGCAAACATGGATAAAATGTAAAATCAAACTGGAGAATCAGAAAAACCTTTTTAGGTGTTCATTATGAACATGTAAATCTAATGAACATAGTTTAAATTACAGATTGGTTAATTATTAATTGAGCCTTTAATTCTCAGAAACAGTGTTAGCTTGTTTAATTGATATTGAGGCCACATTATCTTACTCTTATTTTATATTTTATTCTTGGATCCTTCTGATACCTCTATCTAAAACTAGCACCAGTTTTACTTCCTTTATAGTTGAATAGAATAAAATTATTGATTTTACTTGTTAATTATCTGTTTCTTCTAATAGAATATAAGTTTCACGAGGTCTAGATCTGGCTTTGTTCATTCTAGTACTTCAGTTTCATGCATTGTTTATAGCAGGTGTCCAATGAGAAAACTGATAAACTCTGACTCAAAAACTTTTTCATTCAGATTATCTGGCTTTAGTCCATCAAATAGGTCCTGTTGGTGTGTTGCAATGAACTAGTGATATGTTTTCATCACACTGTTACTATAAATCCTGTTGGTTTTAAACCTAAATGCATGTTACTAGCTTGGATACAGGAAACCTTATCTTATTCACTGTGTGTGCTGACATTATTCTTTGCTTTATTTTATTTTCTCTATTTATGGCCTTTTGAATTCAATATATTTATTTTTTCATGTTCTCTTATCATGTTTATTTATAAGGATGCTTTAAATTCTCTTGAAAATGAGAAAGGTGGATAAGGAAGAACATAAAGAAGAGCATACATTTGATATGAACTGATTATAATTAGAATGACTATAATTTATCACTCAAACCATGGCATTTTTTGAGAGTGAAATAGAAAGTCTGTAATAATTACATCAACAAAGCAGCTATTTCTAGAAAAATAAGATGTCGCTCTAATTGTAATAACTTCACGTTTGGCAAGATATAGAAAGTTGTAAATACAAAAATAATGAGCCAGGAAACATGTGCTCTAGCTTGGTCTAGCCAGGTCTTTGGGACAATGACACAGAGCGTGGTCCTCTACTCTCCAACTGGTGTTCTCTGTGCATGTAGCTTCACTCTCCTTTTCCTAATCCATCCTTTTCTGGAATATTTTTTTACATACAGTACAGAAGTTCATTTGTATCACTCTATTCTCAAGGTACAGATTATTCTTTCTGTATTGTCATCCACTAAGTTATCCTACGAACTCATGCAACTCAAGCAAAAGCTGAACGTTTCTCAGTACTATATTCTGGATTTCTGTCTCAGAACTCTCCCTGAGGCAAGGAACACAGAGAAGACTATACTACATACCTAAGCAGAAAAAAGATGAAATATTGGAAGGAAGAGAAAGATGGACTGATACTTCAAAATATTATTCCACCAAACCTCTCACAACTGGGTCCAGTTCAGTTCAGTTCAGTTGCTCAGTTGTGTCCAACTGTTTGTGACCCCAAGAACTGCAGCACGCCAGGCCTCCCTGTCCATCACCAACTCCCGGAGCTTACTCAAACTCATGTCCATAGCATCGGTGATGCCATCCAACCATCTCATCCTCTGTCATCCTCTTCTCCTCCTGCCTTCCCAGTATCAGGGTCTTTCCCAAGGAATCAGTTCTTCTCATCAGGTGGCCAAAGTATTGGAGTTTCAGCTTCAGCATCAGTCCTTCCAATGAAGATTCAGGACTGATTTCCTTTAGGATGGACTGGTTGGATCTCCTTGCAGTCCAAGGGACTCTCAAGAGTCTTCTCCAACACAACAGTTCAAAAGCATCAATTCTTCAGTGCTCAGCTTTCTTTATAGTCCAACTCTCACATCCATATATGACTACTGGAAAAACCATAGCTTTGACTAGACAGACCTTTATTGGCAAAGTAATGTCTTTGTTTTTTAATATGCTGTGTAGGTTCTTCATAGCTTTTCTTCCAAGGAGCAAGTGTCTTTTAATTTCATGGATGCAGTCACCATCTGCAGTGATTTTGTAGCACAAAAAAATAAAGTCTCTCACTGTTTCCACTTCCCCATCTATTTGCCATGAAGTGATGGGACCAGACACCATGATCTTAGTTTTCTGAATGTTGAGCTTTAAGCCAACTTTTTCTCTCTCCTTCACAACTGGGTCCATTCCGGCCTATTTTTCTCCTTAATGTCTTTGCATGAGTAGTGTAAACTAAGACCCAGGGCAGCCAAAAAAAAGAAAAGAAAAGAATGTTTCTAACTCCTGTCCATGGCTATATAGACAGAAGATATAAATAATATTTTATTAAAAATTGATTTGTGGATATTTCAGGAAGGCTGATATGCAATACGTGATAAATGCTTCTGGTCAACAAAAAAAGATGTCACTAAAAGTGAATAGAAAAAACTTCACAGTTTTTCTCAGCAACCGGCAAACAAAAATGTAGAGGCCAGCACGACAGCCTCTATATAGACTAAACTGGAAGGAGTTAGACAAAGGCTCTGTAGGTGACTGTGGAGATACTGAATAATTAAGACAGAAAAGATACTTCAAAGAGTTTCTAGTTCAAGGTGTGTTTTCTTCACCTTAGTATTTCTGGAAAATGAGAACTTACATAGTTGTTATTCATATGAAGGCCAAAATATATATTAGAATATGTGGTTTTAACTTCTATGATCAATCATTAACTGTGCACAGACAATTTTCTTCATTTTAGGAGATTGCTGCCATGTATGGACAAGAATAGAGTTTTACAGTTTGCATCAAGACTGTCCAACATCAGTCCACCGATGAGTAATAGCATAGCAGTGAATTGCAGATATAGCTTGAGTTTCATACATGTCAATTCAGTCCAAACAATGTTATCATCAGTATTTAACACTTGATTAGGTACTGGACAATCAGAGAAATATAAACAAGGCTTTGATCCTCAAGTAGCTTAGAGTTTAGTAAGTGAGATAAACCTAGAAACAGATCAAATTTCAATATCATGAGATAAAAGAAAATGTTCTACAGGGCAAGAGCAGAGTTCAGCTTTTATAATGTAAAGGCATAAAGCAGGAAGTGTGAGAGTAAAGGCTGAGAAATTAGACACAGTCCAGATATGGAAAATAGTGTGCTTAAAAGGAGAAAATTATTCAAGTAAGTTAATACAACATAAGTGTATTTGTGTGTTGATGATAATATACAATAAGTTAGGTCCTACATGTGTTGAATGAAGAAGTTAATTATGTATATCTCAAGCTCTGACAACAGTTCAGGACTGGAGATTGACATTGATGGGTTGGTGAATATGAATAACAGATAAAAATATGAGAGACTACTATACAGGCAAAGTGAGAACAAGGGGCCAAATAAGGGAGTTTAAGAACATATTTATTGAGAATCAGAAGAGCAAGAAATCTACCAGGAGTTTATAAGGGTAAAACCAGGAGATCCCTAGAGCACTAAAAAGACATTTAAAACTTTTTTGCCATGTCACAGGATTCTTGTATAATATCTGATAAAAACATGTGTGCACTTGTCCAGTAAAATCAATATTAAATAATGTTAAATAGAATATGCAGTATTAACTAATAACAGCCAGTATAACCAATATAGTTAGTATTCACTTGTAGACGTTAATGCGCTTCGTACAGTCAGTATTAACTAATAGTTACACCCTTTTACCTCTAGTTTTATATTTTCAAATATAGAAATGAAAACTGAAAGTAAGAAAAAAGCCGAGTTTATTAGAAAAGATGTCATTATTTGATTCTTAATTTTCAGAACAGACTTTTATGTGTGAAATAATGGTTATATATTATACTAAATTAATTTAATCTTGTGCTAAAAAAACTTTGACTCATAAAATGACATAGCTATATATAGGATATACACTACAAAGCCCATGCTGCAAAAAAAGTGTAAGCAAGTGTAATGTAACATCAGAATTTTCCAAGACTCTTAGCTGATCTTTTTACGTCTTTGCCTTTGTCTTCAGATTGATGATGGCAAAGATCAACCTCTCTGGCAAAGTTTGTCCTACTAATAATGTGTGACTGCAGGTTGGCAGCTGTCCTGTTATTCAAGAGAAGGACTCCATGATTCCCATTCTATCTTCAACAAAAGCTCTAGACACATTAAAATTTCCTTCGAATTTTTTTATCTTTGCAAAGCTTAAAAACTATTAATCTGGATGAGATCACCAGTTCTAAAAGTTATTTTTTTATCCAGATATTAGATTATATTTGTATTGTTTTTTATTATTGTGCAGATTAGAATGTACAGAAGCTCCAAAATAGGCAGATATTTTTAAAGAAAAAAATACAGTCTGTGGAAGACATGTTGACAATTATTAATTTGCAAGCAATTTGTCAACAAGCTATCACTGGCATACCAAATAAAGCTGGGTTCTGTTACTGTAAATAAGGTTTCAGTAGAACACAGCTATACCCATTTGTTTATAGATTGTTTATATCTGCTTTTGCCTCACCATAGCAGAGATAAATAGTTTCTATAAAAGATTAGCCAGTAAAATAAAAAATGTTTACTATCTAACCCTGCCAAACCTAGAACAAAAGCTGGACAGTGTGCATGGAGCAGAATGATTCTAGTTCAGCTGGGGACTAAATAGTATTTAGAGATCTCTGGCTAAGTGTTAAGGCAGCCTTTTGTTCTCTTAGCGCTTATATGCTGATTAGTGTATTTACTCTGTTACCAACAACAGAAGAGGATATTTCAATCACTGGGCTTGTAATGATGACCCAGCAATGACAGTGCAGTAAGAATTGCTGATTATTGAGTACTTGCTAGGCATTATGCTCAACATTTTATATGCATCACTTTATTTATATAAACTATATCACTCAGTTGCAAATGATTCTATATTATTCCCATTTTCGAGAGGATAAAATGAGGCTTGGATACTTTGTGTAGCATCGTCAGGTCACATTTAAACCAACACCATCAATGTCAAGAGCCTCAATACTTAATATGAGATTAGAGGGCCAAGGGAATAAATAGTAGAGGCTTGTTCATACCCAGTCTTTGAGTGCAGGTAATTTTGTTAGAGGTGACATTTTAGTTAACTTATATGGAAAGAGGAAGAGTTAATCAGAAAAACAGAAGAGGGGATGGGTATATGAAGGCTATACGCAATCTCTAAACTTCCTGACAATTTTGCAGAGTAATATGTAATTTAGTTTGTTTCTGGGTACGCTGAGTAACAAGATTTATTTATGGGTCATATGAGAAATCAGAGATCAGATCAGATCAGATCAGTCACTCAGTCATGTCCGACTCTTTGCGACCCCATGAATCGCAGCACGCCAGGCCTCCCTGTCCATCACCAACTCCCAGAGTTCACTGAGACTCACGTCCATCGAGTCAGTGATGCCATCCAGCCATCTCATCCTCTGTGGTCCCCTTCTCCTCCTGCCCCCAATCCCTCCCAGCATCAGAGTCTTTTCTAATGAGTCAACTCTTCGCATGAGGTAGCCGAAGTACTGGAGTTTCAGGTTTAGTATCATTCCTTCCAAAGAAATCCCAGGGCTGATCTCCTTCAGAATGGACTGGTTGGATCTCCTTGCAGTCCAAGGGACTCTCAAGAGCCTTCTCCAACACCACATTTCAAAAGCATCAATTCTTCGGCACTCAGCCTTCTTCACAGTCCAACTCTCACATGCATACATGACCACAGGAAAAACCATAGCCTTGACTAGACGAACATTTGTTGGCAAAGTAATGTCTCTGCTTTTGAATATGCTATCTAGGTTGGTCATAACTTTCCTTCCAAGGAGTAAGCGTCTTTTAATTTCACGGCTGCAGTCACCATCTGCAGTGATTTTGAGCCCAGAAAAATAGTCTGACACTGTTTCCACTGTTTCCCCATCTATTTCCCATGAAGTGGTGGGACCAGATGCCATGATCTTTATTTTCTGAATGTTGAGCTTTAAGCCAACTTTTTCACTCTCCACTTTCAATTTCAGCAAGAGGCTTTTGAGTTCCTCTTCACTTTCTGCCATAAGGGTGGTGTCATCTGCATATCTGAGGTTATTGATATTTCTCCTGGCAATCTTAATTCCAGCTTGTGTTTCTTCCAGTCCAGCATTTCTCATGATGTACTCTGCATATAAGTTAAATAAACAGGGTGACAATATACAGCCTTGATGAACTCTTCTTCCTATTTGGAACCAGTCTGTTGTTCCATGTCCAGTTCTAACTGTTGCTTCCTGACCTGCATACAGATTTCTCAAGAGGCAGATCAGGTGGTCTGGTATTCCCATCTCTTTCAGAATTTTCAGATCCACACAGTCAAAGGCTTTGGCATAGTCAATAAAGCAGAAATAGATGTTTTTTTAGAACTCTCTTGCTTTTTCCATGATCCAGTGGATGTTGGCAATTTGATCTCTGGTTCCTCTGCCTTTTCTAAAACCAGCTTGAACATCAGGAATTTCATGGTTCACATGTTGCTGAAGCCTGGCTTGGAGAATTTTGAGCATTACTTTACTAGCGTGTGAGATGAGTGCAATTGTGCAGTAGTTTGAGCATTCTTTGGCATTGCCTTTCTTTGGGATTGGAATGAAAACTGACCTTTTCCAGTCCTGTGGCCATGGCTGAGTTTTCCAAATTTGCTGGCATATTGAGTGCAGCACTTTCACAGCATCATCTTTCAGGATTTGGAATAGCTCAACTGGAATTCCATCATCTCCACTAGCTTTGTTCATAGTGATGCTTTCTAAGGCCCACTTGACTTCACATTCCAGGATGTCTGGCTCTAGGTCAGTGATCACACTATCGTGATTATCTGGGTCATGAAAATCTTTTTTGTATAGTTCTTCTGTGTATTCTTGCCATCTCTTCTTAATATCTTCTGCTTCTGTTCGGTCCATACCATTTCTGTCCTTTATCGAGCTCATCTTTGCATGAAATGTTCCTTTGGTATCTCTGATTTTCTTGAAGAGATCCCTAGTCTTTCCCATTCTGTTGTTTTCCTCTATTTCTTTGCATTGATGCTGAAGAAGGCTTTCTTATCTCTTCTTGCTATTCTTTGGAACTCTGCATTGAGATGTTTATATCTTTCCTTTTCTCCTTTGCTTTTTGCTACTCTTCTTTTCACAGCTATTTGTAAGGCCTCCCCAGACATCCATTTTGCTTTGTTGCATTTCTTTTCTATAGGAATGGTCTTGATCCCTGTCTCTTGTACAATGTCATGAACCTCAGTCCATAGTTCATCAGGCACTCTATCTATCAGATCTAGGCCCTTAAATCTATTTCTCACTTCCACTGTATAATCATAAGGGATTTGATTTAGGTCATACCTGAATGGTCTAGTGGTTTTCCCTACTTTCTTCAATTTCAGTCTAAATTTGGCAATAAGGAGTTCATGGTCTGAGCCACAGTCAGCTAAGAAATAATAATACTAAAAATAACAAAAGTTTCCCCACTTATTGAGCACATTCTATACAGGAATGCTAAAGCTTCATATGTACCATTTGTTTCATCCACACAGTAACTCTATGAGGACTTCCCTGGTGGCCCAGTGGTTAAGAATCCACCTGCCAATGCAGGAAACATGAGCTCTATCCCTGGTCTGGGATAATCCTGCATGCCACGAGGCAACTGAGCCCATGTCCCACAGCTACTGAGCCCACATGCCTCAAACTCATGCTCCAAACAAAGGGAAGCCACCACAATAAGAAGCCTGTGCACCTCAATGAAGAATAGCCCCTACTGGCTGCAAATAGAGAAAGCCCTCCCATGGCAATGAAGACCCAGCACAGCCAAAAATAAATCAACAAATAAATAAAGTAAAACTTTTTAAAAAAACATAAAGTCTGTTGCTTATTTAAATTATATGCAGAGTACATCATGTGAAATGCTGGGCTAGATGAATCACAAGGTGGAATCAAGATTGTTGGGAGAAATATCAACAATCTCAGATATGCAGATGATACCACTGTAATGGCAAAAAGCAAAGAGGAACTAAAGAGCCTCTTGATGAATGTGAAAGAGGAGACTGAAAACTGGCTTAAAACTCAGGATTCAAAAAACTAAGGTCATGGCATCCAGTCCTGTCACTTCATGGCAAACAGATGGGGGAAATGTGGAAACAGTGTCAACTTTCATTTTCTTGGGCTCCAAAATCAATGTGAATGGTGACTGCAGCCATAAAACTAAAAGCAGCTTGCTCCTTGTAAGAATATCTATGTCAAACCTAGACAGTGTTTTTAAAAGCAGAGACATCACTTTGGTGACAAAGGTCCACCTGGTTAAAGCTATGGTTTTCCCAGTAGTCATGTATAGATGTGAGAGCTGGGCCATAAAGAAGGCTGAGCACCAAAGAATTGTTGATTTCCAACTGTGGTGTTGGAGAAGACTCTTGAGAGTCCCTTGGGCAACAAGGAGATCAAACCAGTCAATACTAAAGGATATCAACCCTGAATATTCATTGATTCTGAAGCTGAAGCACCAATATTTTGACTACCTGATGCAAAGAGCTGACTCATTGGAAAAGACCCTAATGCTGGCAAAAATTAAGGGCAAGAGAAGAAGCGGGTGACAGAGGATGAGATGGTTGGATGGCACCACAGCAATGGACAAAGAAGCCTGGCATGCTTCAAGGGGTCACAAAGAGTCTGACATGATTTAGCAACTGAACAGAAACAATTAAAAAAAATAACTTTATGAGGCAAATATTATTACTATCCTGATTTTACAGATGTCAAAACAGGTAAAAATAAGTTAAATATATTGCCAGAGTTACCTGGTTAGTATCCCTGGTGTTTAGATGGTAAAGAATGTGCCTGCAATTCAGGAGACCTAGGTTCGATTCTTGGGTTGGGAAGTTCCCATGGAGAAAGGAATGGCAACCTATTTCAGTTATCCTTGCCTGGAGAATCCCTGGGACAGAGAAGCCTGGTGGGCTACAGTCCATGGGATCACAAAGAGTCAAACACGACTGAGTGACTAACACTTTCAATTTTCACCTGGTTGGTAAGTGGCAGAGCTAGTTTTCAAAACTTGTCATTCTGAATATAGGTCTCTTCCCAATGCAGTGCCTTACATTGGGAAACTCCTTGATTATGATGCAGTAGCTCTCTGAGGAATGGCAACCTGACAGCAACCCACCCCTACCCAGCTGACTTTTCAAGTAATGAATTCAACTTTCCAAAGGTAAAGACACAATGAGTCTAGAGAATGGGTTTAAAGAATCAGCTCTATCTTGGAGTGTCCTGCTATGGATTGATTTGAGTGCCTACCTCTGTGATCTCTACCCCCAATTCATATGATGAAGCCCTAAGCCCCAGTGTGACTATACCTTGAGACAGAGTCTTTCAGTTCAGTTCTGTTGCTCAGTCATGTCCGACTCTTTGCGATCCCATGAATCGTAGCATGCCAGGCCTCCCTGTCCATCACCAACTCCCGGAGTTCACCCAGAATCACGTCCATCGAGTCAGTGATGCCATCCAGCCATCTCATCCTCTGTTATCCCTTTCTCCTCCTGCCCCCAATCCCTCCCACCATCAGAGTCTTTTCCAATGAGTCAACTCTTCACATGAGGTGGCCAAAGTACTGGAGTTTCAGCTTTAGCATCATTCCTTCCAAAGAAATCCCAGGGCTGATCTCCTTCAGAATGGACTGGTTGGATCTCCTTGCAGTCCAAGGGACTCTCAAGAGTCCTCTCCAACACCACAGTTCAAAAGCATCAATTCTTCGGCACTCAGCCTTCTTCACAGTCCAACTCTCACATCCATACATGACCACAGGAAAAACCATAGCCTTGACTAGATGGACCTTTGTTGGCAAAGTAATGTCTCTGCTTTTGAATATTCTATCTTTAGAGAGCACTAATTTATAAAATCTGCCCCACCCCACCCCTTCTCCACACCAGTCCCATGAATGGTCTGTACTGGCTGCCAGGTACTTGTTTGTGTTGGAGTAAAACACACGCAGGGGTCAAGGCAAGCACTTGTAACCCACAAGCTATTAATAGCTTCCACAGTAGAGCTGTAGTGCCCTTTGGAACCAGAGAGGGCCTCCTGGCAGCCAGATACTTGAACTTGTAATGAACCCAATGAATACACTCTGATGGTGTTGTCTGTGTCATGAACACAAGGCTCTAGTCTTTAGATTTCCCCATGAAGTTCTAGTGCAAACTGCTTTGATTGGGTTTCATATAAAAAGCCAATTTACTTTAAAAAGGGAAAAAGAAAGAGCAATGGAAAGATTTTCTGTTTGAGTTGAAGAATATCAAGAAATCAGTGAGATCAGACTGATTACAAACGACTTTAAAATATTCAAATCACACACAGTGGAGACCAGTCCTCTGAAGTTACAAACTATGTTTGGCAGCACTTAGTAGAGATGCAAATGGGTCCCTGAAGGATACAAAAAACCTTGGCAGAGAACAGTAAAGAGAGTTACAAAAAGTTTCATTTAATGGAAAGAGGATAGCTTATCTCTAAAAGGCTCCTCTAGATGGAATTCTCCAGGTAAGAATATTGGAAGGTTTTAAGTTTAATTAGGTCCCATTTGTTTATTTTTGCTTTTATTTCCAATATTCTGGGAGGTGGGTCATAGAGGATCCTGCTGTGATGTATGTCGGAGAGTGTTTTGCCTATGTTCTCCTCTAGGAGTTTTATAGTTTCTGGTCTTACGTTGAGATCTTTAATCCATTTTGAGTTTATTTTTGTGTATGGTGTTAGAAAGTGCTCTAGTTTCATTCTTTTACAAGTGGTTGCCCAGTTTTCCCAGCACCACTTGTTAAAGAGATTGTCTTTAATCCATTGTATATTCTTGCTTCCTTTGTCAAAGATAAGGTGTCCATATGTGCGTGGATTTATCTCTGGGCTTTCTATTTTGTTCCATTGATCAATATTTCTGTCTTTGTGCCAGTACCATACTGTCTTGATAACTATGGCTTTGTAATAGCGCCTGAAGTCAGGTAGGTTGGAGAGGGTGTGGAGAAAAGGGAACTCTCTTACACTGTTGGTGGGAATGCAAACTAGTACAGCCACTATGGAGAACAGTGTGGAGATTCCTTAAAAAACTGGAAATAGAACTGCCTTATGATCAAGCAATCCCACTGCTGGGCATACACACTGAGGAAACCAGAGGGGAAAGAGACACATGTACCCCAATATTCATCACAGCACTGTTTATAATAGCCAGGACATGGAAGCAACCTAGATGCCCATCAGCAGATGAATGGATAAGAAAGCAGTGGTACATATACACAATGGAGTATTACTCAGCCATTAAAAAGAATACATTTGAATCAGTTCTAATGAGGTGGATGAAACTGGAGCCTATTATACAGAGTGAAGTAAGCCAGAAAGAAAAACACCAATACAGTATACTAATGCATATATATGGAATTTAGAAAGATGGTAACAATAACCCTGTGTACGAGACAGCAAAAGAGACACTGATGTATAGATCAGTCTTATGGACTCTGTGGGAGAGGGAGAGGGTGGGGAGATTTGGGAGAATGGCATTGAAACATGTATAATATCATGTATGAAATGAGTCGCCAGTCCAGGTTCGATTCATGATACTGGATGGTTGGGGCTGGTGCACTGGGACGACCCAGAGGGAGGGTATTGGGAGGGAGAAGGGAGGAGGGTTCAGGATGGGGAACACGGGTATACTTGTGGTGGATTCATTTCGATGTTTGGCAAAACTAATACAATATTGTAAAGTTTAAAAATAAAATAAAATTTAAAAAAAAAAAAGAAAAGAAAAAAAGAATATTGGAAGGGGTCACTGTTTTCCAGGGCACCTTCCTGACACAGAAATCGAACCAGTGTCTTCTACATTGCAGCCAGGTTCTTTACCAGCAAGCTACCAGGGACACTTATCTCTAGAGGCAGTCACAATCACTTAAGAGCACCAAAATCCCTACAACTCAAAGTGACTGAGTCCAAAAATAACTTCAAGTCATCTCAGAACCTTCAAGAACTATGTCACATGGGAATAATAGTTTTGATGCAAATGCTCAACTTCAGAAAGCGTAAAGGTTCTGAATGGCAGGAAAGAATGGGAAACTAAGAGAACAACAACAGCAAAATGCTTGAAAACTTCAACACACAGTGGGAACTTGTAAGTGATAGAGAGAGACAGTTAAAATCTCTGATTGAAACTTCCTGGGGATGAGTGTGCCTCATCTCATTAGAGAAGACTTACACTGATGATGGCAACTTGAAATCAGAGGGGGAAAGGTGGTTCAGAAAAATGAGACAGAACAGGCACCATCTTGAAAGCAGGACTCCATCTTGGGCTGGACTGTGGACTTTTAGCTATAGGCCCAGTACTTATGGAAACGACATAGCAACTGGAAAACCAGACCCCCCAGATGGAAGAACCCCAGGGCTTGTACCTAGACTCTCCATTGCCTAAAAGAACACACTAATTATCTGCGTAATCAAATAAAATAATAAATTCTATTATGTTTTTTGGGGTATGACCACAGGCCTATTGACAATTGTCCACTGCTAACTACCTAGGCTTAAGGCATATGAATCATGGGTTAACTTTGATTGTATCTTTCTTTCCTTTGTTCAGACTAGCTTCAGGGAATTTGGGGAGGTGGGTTTGGGCATGTACACTTAGGGTATATAAGGTTTTCACAAAAGCTGGTTGGGGTCCTTGGCTAAGAGGAGACTCTGCCTTGAGCCCGCCAGTGTAATAAACTGCACTCCACTATCTACATTGTCCTTCTAAGTGAGTTTGTTTCCCAGAACGCGTGGCTACAGCATTATTTTCAAAGCCAGTCATTGATTATTAAAGTAAATATTAGGTTATTTGTACTGATTTCTTCATATAACTGGTAGCACATGAAATAGACTTTTATATTTCAAGTATCTCTGACTGTTCATGTCAAGCTTCAATTATGGCTGCAGTTGTCATGGACTAATTTATTCATTTAAAATATAATACTTATACAATCGAATTCTGGGGGGTCCAATTGAAATGAAAATAATGTTTTAATAAGAATTATAGTTTCAGCTATCTATATTCTAAAACTACTCTTTTAGGAGTTATATAAAACTTTCATAAGAGAAAATGTGTCATCATTTAAAGGGCAGCACCTACACTAGAAAAAGGTCAATCAAAATTTCTTTAAAGAGAGGAAATCACACAGATTTTTGGCTGTACATATGGATGTTCTCAGCAACTGAATCAAACCTGCACATCACCCTGGACTCAGTGCCTTTACATCCCCCTCCTCCCCTGGCAACTTGAGGATGCAGGAAATTCCCTGACCCTCTCTGGCAGCTGCCCTGGGCTGCAAGTGGAATACCAGGTGTGGCAAAGACTGGATTCTAAACTCTGATTCTGCTCATTTTTGTCTGTTTTGATCATTTTCTTAGCTTTTTGAGCTTTCAGTCAACAGAGCTGCCAAGCAACTTCAAATTTTTTTGTCATAGGAGAAAATCCTGTATCTAGAAAGAAGTGGTGCTTTCTGATTCTTTCCCCACATTTGGCCATGTTACTGTAGGTATCAAGTTTTCAGTATGTAAAGGTAATGTTTTCATAAACTTTGGGAAGTTTGTACTCTCTTCCTCTCTCTCTCTCTCATTTTTTTTAACCAACAAATGTATTTTGTCACAGTTCTGAAAGCCAGAAGTCAGTAATCAACTGGCAGGGACTCACACTCTGGATGCTCTAGGGAAGAGTTCTTTTCCTGTGTTTTCTAGCTCCTGGAGTCTGCAACATTCCTATCTCTGCCTTCACTTTCTACGTTGCCTTCGTCTCTGTGTGTTCTACTCCATTTTAAGTTATAAATTCCCTCCTCAATTGATGCTGTGTTTCATATCCATCATGTACAGAGTTCGATATAATTTAGTTGAGTTTCTTTGATAGCCCCAATTAAACCTACTATTAAGATTTTTATTGGTTTAATAATAATTTTATAGATTATTTTAGGGTGAGTTGACATTTTTAATGATGTCTCATATCCACAGAAAAACATACATGAGTATTTAATAAACTGTCTTTCATATATTCAGCAGAATTTTCTTCATTCACATGCTGCACATTTAAGACTTGTTTTTCAGCATGTTAACCTGCCATATTATGCAAATACAACATTTTAAGGTGTTAAGCTTTTTTTCCTTCATTTTTTCCCCTTCTTTCTTTCCTTCAGTTAGCCTCTGCATAACCTCTGAGAGAATGGATAAAACAGGAAGATAACAGAAACTTGTTCCATGTGTTTCAACTTTTATTTTGAAAAGCTTAAACCCTGGAGGAGAGAGAGAGAATTTGGAGAGGGAATAAAATATCTCTGGGAGAAAGATGGCAGGAACAGTATGTACCCTTTCACCTGTCACCACCTGAAACACAGAGACATATGGGCATGCACTAGCCGGACTAGCCTAGATTCGGAAAAGGGAGGAGAGGCAGGGGCAGAAATTAAAGGAGTGGCTATAGGGCAGATCTAGGCAGAAAGATTAGGATCAGCCTTGAAGAAAGTTTCCAGTGCCCTGAAAATGGCTATGAAGCAGCAGCAACCTGGGTACACATGACGAGCAAGGCAAAGTCTACTGCAGCGGATAAGAAGAGGGGCAGAACTCCCCAAATTAACAGAGCCTTGCCACTCTGCGGGGCCCCCAGTACTGACAATACCAGGGACATACCACATGAAGCAAGAACTCTTATCTTCTAAAAATTCCCTGAGTCAAATACACACTCACAATCCAAGCCCACACCAAACACATTAATAATTATCTTGTTATATTGATGATAGGTTTCCTAATTTAGCCCAAATATGCCCCACATCACTTTGTGGACTTGTTAAAAAATTATGGCATGATACCACATCCTTCACTTTCTCATATTAGGTGAGAAATAAAACACTGACACTTCAGTTGCTGAGCTAGGCATATTATTTAATATCTCAGAATTTGTCATTATTTGTCCCATGTTTTACTAAATTTGGCATGTATTTTCACAGGTTGATACTTAGGAATGAGGTTATCTGTGGCTTAGAGTTTTAAAATATTTATGAACTTTTTAATGTCACATATAACACACTTCACTTCACTTCATAACACACATACAGAAATGTAAATAAACCAGAGGTACACAGTGTTCTGTGATATACAAGTACAAAGTGATCTCTTGTTACAGCACCTATTCAAGAGAGAGAGTATTAATAGCAAGTTCTCAACCACCTCACTCCTTACACAGTTGGAAAGCTTAACCACAAATAAGGTTTGGGATTATGGGTCTAAAACACCAATATGACTGCTTCTAATTCTTTTTTCTTTTTCCTTTGAAAATAACATAATTTCCATACACTAAATGTACCCTTTTATGTATAGTTTTGAGAGTTTTCATGAACATAATCAGTTTGCACCTACCTCTATAAGGAAAGTATATAGTATATATCTCGTCCCAAAATGTATTAATATTTCTTCATTCATTTGGAATCAACAAATATCCCATTGTCAGCCCCTGGAATCTACTTACTTGTTCTCTGAGCAGATATATTGCCTTGCAATAATATCATATAAATGGAATCATACAGTAAATAGCCACTTAAGTCTGTCTATTTTCACATAGCATTATGTAACTGAGACTAATCCTTGGAAAAATGCCATATGTGCTTTACAGTTCCAGTGCTGCCTGTTCAGCAACATTTTTTCCAAACACAGCTTGTCAGAGCCACTTATTTACAAGAAATAAATCACTTTTAATGTTAGGGAGAGACATATAAAGTTTATTAAAATACAGCTTGACAATCACTATGCAAGTACAAATGAAGACTAATGGTGGCAACAACGAGGGAGCAGAGTCAGCGGTGCATTAGACACTCTGGAGATGGCTCACTTTTCTTGGCATGAAATTTACAACTCCTTTATCACTGGATTTATTTTAGCTGAATCATGAAGGTGATCTTTCCAGTAAGAAATAAGGGGAAAGTAGTGTAGGCAAAGGAAACAGCAAGAACAAAAGTATGGTCGTGGAAAATCACACGTCACATTTTGACGTCACGGTGCAATATATGTGATTGCAGAAAAGGACGTGCATCTGTCTCAATTTCCTAGTTCAAATACAAGACCCCTCTTTCATCTGATATTCTGCTGTCTAGATATAATATCACTGAGTTGTGTCATGCTAAGCAAGTATAACTGGAGTGGATTATACTGTGATTTGAAAAAATGCTAGACAAATTTTTGAGAATATGAATAATTAGCAAGCATTTTGTTGATCAGGTAGGTAATTAGAGCCAAATGGCAGTGATTATATATCACCTTGGGCTTTTATCATTTTCGTTTTTTAAATATTTGAGGGGCAAAACTGAAAGGACAAAGCAGTTGTTTTTAAGCAGGTTTTTAGGTGCCCTTGTGTATCAATGCCAGGTCTCTCAGCAAGGAGTACAGAAGTTACTGGGTCTTCGGAGACCAATAATGAAGCTTATTTTTAACTCCCTCATGAACCTACTGAATAACAGTGTCCATTCAGATCCTTGACCTACCTTTCCTAATCAGCATAATTCATACTTTTCCTGGATTAGATTTATTTATTTATTTTGCTGTATGTGTTTTTTTCTTTTGTTTTTTAATTTAAATTTATTTATTTGAATTGGAGACTAAATACTTTACAATATTGTATTGGTTTTGCCATATATCAACATGAATCCGCCACAGGTGTACACACATCCCCCATCCTGAACCCCCCTCCCACCTCTCTCCCCATACCATCCCTCTGGGTCATCCCAGTGCACCAGCCCCAAGCATCCTGTATCCTGCATCAAACCTGGTAATTTAATGAAGAACTTTTTGAGTGTCATCAATGTCTTAGTTACTGAGCCATCTTCTGCAAATAACACATTGATCCAGACAATCTTTACTTCAAGGACCTTACAATTTGGTGGGATTGGCATACAGGGAAGTGGGAAACTTTCATGAAATAGGTAAAAGTCCATTGACAGATGAATGGCTAAAGAAGATGTAATATTCATATACACACACACATATATATGTGTGAAATTTATGGAGGATAAATTAGGAGTTTTGGATTAACATATATATGGGCTTCCCTGGTGGCTCAGAGCTTAAAGCGTCTGCCTGCAATGCCAGAGATCTGGGTTTGATCCCTGAGTCAGGAAGATCCCCTGGAGAAGGAAATGGCAACCCACTCCAGTATAAAGCAAGTAAACAACAAGGATCTAGCATATACCACTGAGAATTACACTCAATATCTTCTAATAATCTAGAATAGAAAAGAATATTCATGTGTATATTTATGTATATAACTGAATCACTTTGCTGTACATTTGAAACTAACACATCGCAAATTAACTGTATAACAATTTTAAAAAATGGTTACTGAAAAAGAGCTGTAAGAATCTTCAGTACTTGGAACTATGGGAATCTTTGACATGTTAAAAAACACTGGAAAAATCAAACCTGAGTAGGTAATAACCAGGTAAAAGATAAGGAACAGAAAGCCTTACGACCAGGGATATGAAAGAAATGGGGACTTTATTGGTGGTTCAGTGATTTAGACTCCATGTATCCAGTACAAGGGGCTTGGGTTCGATCCCTGGTGGGGGAACTAAGGTCCCGCATGCTGCATAAGGCAACCCGAAAGTAAAACAAACAAACAAACAAACAACAACAACAAAAAAAACCAAGAAAAGAATAAGAGCCTGTCCTATCAGGATTGTGATCTGCTGCCTAGGAGCAGAGGTGTGCATTCTGGTTGAAGAAGAGTATCCTCTTCTTCAGGAGAGGGGCCCACTCTGAATATTTTGTAGCTTATATTTTGAACATGAGGCCTCAAGCAAAAGATGGTGAGGATGAACTGACAGATTTAAATAGACATGTGGGTAAAAATGAAAACAAAAAGGAAGTTGTTGTCCATAAACTAGGTGAGAAGTAATGGCTATCTGCCCATGTACCATCAGGAGAGATGGAAGAACATGAACGGGACCGAGTGGTGTTAAAGGAGCAGACAGGTTGAAGGGACTGTCTGACTGTGGGAGGCGCAATGGAGGGAAATGAGAATGACCTGCAGGCTTCAGTTGAGAGGAAACAAGGGAATTATTCCTGAGATAGGGGATCATGGAGAAGAATTTTGAAACTTAATGTGTAAATGGTGCATGTGTCCAGAGTTGGCACGCTGGGATGTGGAGACCACAAGCTAGCTGTTGAATATGCATTTGGTCTTATGGGTATGGAGTCAGGAGAGCCATTGAGTGGAGTCAGGAGAGCAGTTGAGTGGTTGTGTCTGAGGAAACCCTGGAAACACCATGATACAGCAATGACTGGTGCCGAGTACCTAAAAACACGTCTCAGTTCAGTTCAGTTTAGTTGCTCAGTTGTGTCTGACTCTTTGCAACCCCATGAACCGCAGCACGCCAGGCCTCCCTGTCCATCACCAACTCCCAGAGTCCACCCAAATCCATGTCTAAAACACGTCTCAGGTTGCTCTTTTCATTTCTGAAATTTTGTGAAAGCTGCAGGGATAAAGGAATGTCGCTGCTACAACTTTAACCCTCTACTTCCTCCAATCTCTCCTCACTGAGGTGGAAGGTGCCAGGAGCATCCTCTGAAGCATCTTTCTCATGCACAGTCCAGTACGAGCCATTAGAGAGTGAGGAACCTGTCTGCAGGGATAATCAGGGGTGCTGCTTCTTCCAGCTGAACCATACCTCTTAAAAGTCCATCTCTGAAGTTTCTGAAACTACTCAATCTTTCCCTGAAATAACTGCACCTAGCCAGCCGCGTGGGGCCATGCTACCTTCAGTGAGCACAGGCGCTTGGGTCCCGCGGGCAGTGCCATGCCGGAGCTGGAAATGCCATAGAAGGGAGAGCACAGATTTGGGTTGGTGTCTCAGGCAGGAGTCACGGAGGCGGGAGCACAGGTTGCCATCGCGGTCTAAGAGAAGGCCTGGCTGAGAATCCAAGTGAGAACCCGCGGTCAACTCAAACTTGGAGGAGGAACAGACAGGGAAGCCCAGGATGGCCCCATCCTCCCCGTCCCCGTGACCTGGGCTCCCTGACGTCTTCGGAGGCTGGTCACCAGCTAGTGTTCCTGGCCACGAAGAAGGTCGGAGAGGTAGGAGGCTCTGTCTATGAGACGACGCGAGGAGCATCTTCCTGGACAACTAGAGGTTGTGACTGACCCTGACCCATGGCCACCCTGCCTTGGTCCAGATTTTGCAGGGGTCACATTTCTTCCATTGGTTTTAGTTTTCCTCTGCATACTGGCCCTTGTCTTCTATTTTTGTCACTGGTATCCTGCTCCTTAAAATTCCCTCAACAATCTCAGCGCTTGTCCGGCATTCTAGCAGCACGGAAATTCTAATTAACAAAAAGGATCATCAGATACTGCTTCTGTTTTGATCCCTCTTGCTACTGTAAATTAGATCTCTTTTGAGGGACAATCCTCCCACTCCCAACTCCTTTAATCTATGCAAAGAAAACATAGTTAATGTATAGTGCAATTAAAACAGCAAGAACAGTATTCATTCCTAGTTACTGTTTATTTTTCATATAGAAAGGAAAATCAAAGTAAAAATAGGCTATTATTATTTTCCAAGTATATTTATGTTTTTGAAAAGCTAAATCTGTCTTATATATGTGAATTACAAGTATTTTCAGCTTTTAGAAAGTGCAGAAAAATAATAATTAAAAAATTAAGTTCAAGATATAACCATTTAGGATATAATTCTGTCTTTTGGGGCTTCCCTGGTAGCACCAGAGGTAAAGAATCTGCTGGCCAGTGACGAGATACAAGAGACACGGGTTTGATCCCTGGGTTGGGAAGATCCCCTGGAGAAGGAAATGGCAACCCACTTCAGTATTCTTGCCTGGAGAATCCCATGGACAAGGAGCATGGCGGGCTACAGCCATAAGAGTCAAACAGGACTAAACACAACAACACACTGTCTTTTTATTATTGTGTGGATTGTAATCAATTTTATTAAGTTTAGTTTGATTTGTAAAAGGGGAGCTATCTTCTCACCCACCATAAAATTTTTAAATGAATATTAGACCCAATTTATTAGATCATATCCTGAAATAACTCGCCTGTGTATGGGTGTTTTCTTTTTTCTTCTAACAGAAATACCATGTTTTATAATGACCATTTAAAATGGATGCATGTAATGTATAAAATATGTATTTATTATAGCTAGACAAAACATTTTGCAAAAAATACTTCACCAAAATTTAAAAAGAAAAGAGACTTCAGGCTTTATTATAGTTTTACTATAGACCACATATCCTCTTTTTACCCTTAACTTAGTCTTGTCATCTGTCTTCTATGGGCAAACATTGTCCCATGTTCTAAACTCCAAGTTTCATTGACTGGTACTTCCCTTGCTTTGCTAGCAGATTTACCATGGTTAAAATGTAATAAACATCTTATTTAAATGAAACCATTTAGTAGTAAATATGCACTTATTTCAGTTAGACAAAATATTAAAAAAAACTTGAGCAAAATTTAATAAGGAAGGAAGTTCATTATTTTGTTATAGACCACATGTCTCCTTTTCAGTCTTCACATAAATTGCATTGGCATCTCTAAAATAAATATTGTCCCTTACCAGGTTACTTTTAAGCTCCTATAAAAGTAAAGTAGGTAATATCATTTAATAAAGTAGAGACAGGAGAGGAGTGAGATGAGGAAATGAATGTTTGTTGAGCATCCTTTATGTTTAGCAAGCATTGTAGGGACATGAAAATATTTATAAACAATCTGCATTAAACCGAAAGATCAGCTGAAGTATCATAGAGTTATTTATAAGTCATTAGCACCAGAAACATAGTAGATTTATCTTTGACATGCGGTATTAGATAATACCCCTCATGTCCAATTCTTCGCGACCTCATGGACTGTAGCCCACCAGGATCCTCTGTCCATGGGGATTCTCCAGGCAAGAATACTGGAGTGGGTTGCCATGCCCTCCTCTAGGGGATTTTCCCAACCCACGGCTCGAACCCAGGTCTCCTGCATTGCAGGCGGATTCTTCACCAGATGAGCCACCCGGGAAGCCCATGAATGCTGGAGTGGGTAGCCTATCCCTTTTCCAGGGGATATTCCCAACCCACAAATAGAACTGGGGGCTCCTGCATTGCAGGTGGATTCTTTACCAGCTGAGCTACCAGGGAAGCCCTTATAAACAATCTTCATTAAACTGAAAGATCATTTCAGTTGAAGTACCATAGAGTTATTTATGTCATTAGCACCAGAAATATAGCAGGTTTATCTTTGACGTGTGATATTAGATAATACCCTGGGCTTCCCAGGTGGCTTCAGTGGTAGAGAATCCACCTGCCAATGCATGAGATGCAAGAGACTTGGGTTTGATCCCTGGGTCAGGAAGATCCCCTGGAAGAGGAATAGGCAGTCAAGCCCACTGTTCTTACCTGGAAAATCCCATGGATATAGGAGCCTGGCAGGCTACAATCCACAGGGTCACAAAGAGCTGGACACAACTGAGTGACTGAGCACACATGCACACACACAATAGATGATACCTTAGTTTTACACCATCTGCAAGTAACTGTGGAGTCAATGCTTTTTAATCCTGTTATAGTTACTTACTAGAATATTTTCATAAGATTTTAACTGATATTCAATTTTGGCATCAAAATAAAATAATGAAGATAATAAGGTAAATTTTCATTGAAATCCCAATTCAGAGCCAGTATGGAAAATTTTTTATGGGAAATAAAGCTATCTTATACCGATTCTCTTGAAGAAGAAGCTGTAGAGTAAAATAGACTGTAAGTCAAAATAGAAGGAGCCAGTTAAAACAATTGACATATTTCTAATTGTCAGACATATTGTATTCTGAATAAATACTGCAGGCACTGAGGAAAAACTCTCTTATGTATTATACTTAAGATTTTGTTTGTTAATTGTTTGTTCACATACTGGGTGTAACAATATACTTTCTTTATTTCTTATGATTTTTTGAACATATAGCCCAACAATAATATATAATGCTATTAAACATTTGCAGTCTTTAGAATCTTTTAATTTACACACCAATAATATTTTAGAACTTGTTCAAATATAAAACCAATATAGGTTTGAAAATAATCTTTGTCAGTTTTCCTCCTCTTTTACACATGACTGTTGGGGAAATCAGTCCTGAATGTTCACTGGAAGGATTCATGCTGAAGCTCTTAATACTTTGGCCACCTGATTGGAAGAACTGACTCCTTGGAAAAGACCCTGATGCTGGAAAAGATTGAAGGCAGGAGAAGAAGGGGACAATAGAGGATGAGATGGTTAGATGGCATCACCGACTTGATGGACATGAGTTTGAGCAAGCTCCGGGCATTGGTGATGGACAGGGAAGCCTGGAGTGCTGCAGTGCATGGGGTTGCAAAGAGTCAGACATAACTGAGCAACTGAACTGAACTGAACTGTGTTATGCTAAGTCACTCAATCATGTCCGACTCTTTGTCACCCTATGGACCCTAGTTCGCCAAGCTCCTCTGTCCATGGGATTCTCCAGACAAGAATACTGGAGTGGGTTGCCATGCCCGCCTCCAGGGGATCTTCCTGACCTAGGGATTGAACCCTCATCTCTTCTCCTGCATTGGCAGGCAGGTTCTTTACCACTAGCGCCACCTGGGAAGCCTCTTAGTGAAGTGAAAATGAAGTCGCTCAGTCATGTCCGACTCTTTGCGACCCCGTGGACTGTAGCCCACCAGGCTCCTCCGCTCATGGGGTTCTCCAAGATTCTCCAGGCAAGAATACTGGAGTACGTTGCCATTTCCTTCTCCAGGGGATCTTCCCGACCTAGGGATTGAACCCAGGTCTCCCGCATTGCAGGCAGATGCTTTAACCTCTGAGCCACCAGGGAAGCCTGGGAAGCCTCTTACACACATGACTAAACTATAGTTAAGATTTCCCAATCTGATGCTTTACATTGGAAACTGTGCGGAATTAGCACACATTATCAAGTGGTAATCTTCATTTTGTTCATCTGTTTTTAAAATATTCTAGGTAATCTTGTACTGTTATTAACAACAAAAATTCTTTTCTAATCTCATGGTTATACTTGGATGTTATTTGTAATAGAATATGAACATAAAGGGCTATTTTTGATGTGTTCCATACTGATAATTTTTTGGCATGAGCTTCTGCTGTTTCAGAGGGCATAGGTGGATCCATTTTAGATGTGTCCTAACAACACAAGAGAAGTTTCTACACATGGACATCACCAGATGGTCAACACCGAAATCAGATTGATTATATTCTTTGCAGCCAAAGATGGAGAAGCTCTATACAGTCAGCAAAAACAAGACCAGGAGCTGACTGTGGCTCAGACCATGAACTCCTTATTGCCAAATTCAGACTGAAATTGAAGAAAGTAGGGAAAACCACTAGACCATTCAGGTATGAGCTAAATCAAATCCCTTATGATTATACAGTGGAAGTGAGAAATAGATTTAAGGGACTAGATCTGATAGAGTGACTGATGAACTATGGAATAAGGTTCGTGACATTTTACAGGAGACAGGGATCAAGACCATCCCCAAGGAAAAGAAATGCAAAAAAGCAAAATGGCTGTCTGGGGAGGCCTTACAAATAGCTGTGAAAAGAAGAGTAGCAAAAAGCAAAGGAGAAAAGGAAAGATATAAACATCTCAATGCAGAGTTCCAAAGAATAGCAAGAAGAGATAAGAAAGCCTTCTTCAGCATCAATGCAAAGAAATAGAGGAAAACAACAGAATGGGAAAGACTAGGGATCTCTTCAAGAAAATCAGAGATACCAAAGGAACATTTCATGCAAAGATGAACTCGATAAAGGACAGAAATGGTATGGACCTAACAGAAGCAGAAGATATTAAGAAGAGATGGCAAGAATACACAGAACAAGTGTACAAAAAAGAGCTTCACAACCCAGATAATCACAATGGTGTGATCACTGACCTAGAGCCAGACATCCTGGAATGTGAAGTCAAGTGGGCCTTAGAAAGCATCACTACGAACAAAGCTAGTGGAGATGATGGAATTCCAGTTGAGCTATTTCAAATCCTGGAAGATGATGCTGTGAAAGTGCTACACTCAATATGCCAGCAAATTTGGAAAACTCAGCAGTGGCCACAGGACTGGAAAAGGTCAGTTTTCATTCCAATCCCAAAGAAAGGCAATGCCAAAGAATGCTCAAACTACTGCACAATTGCACTCATCTCACATGCTAGTAAAGTGATGCTCAAAATTCTCCAAGCCAGGCTTCAGGAATATGTGAACCGTGAACTTCCTGATGTTCAAGCTGGTTTTAGAAAAGGCAGAGGAACCAGAGATCAAATTGCCAACATCTGCTGGATCATGGAAAAAGCAAGAAAGTTCCAGAAAAACATCTATTTCTGTTTTATTGACTATGCCAAAGCCTTTGACTGTGTGGATCACAATAAACTGGAAAATTCTGAAAGAGATGGGAATACCAGACCACCTGATCTGCCTCTTGAGAAATTTGTATGCAGGTCAGGAAGCAACAGTTAGAACTGGACATGGAACAACAGACTGGTTCCAAATAGGAAAAGGAGTTCGTCAAGGCTGTATATTGTCACCCTGTTTGTTTAACTTATATGCAGAGTACATCATGAGAAACGCTGGACTGGAAGAAACACAAGCTGGAATCAAGATTGCCAGGAGAAATATCAATAACCTCAGATATGCAGGTGACACCACCCTTATGGCAGAAAGTGAAGAGGAACTAAAGGGCCTCTTGCTGAAATTGAAAGTGGAGAGTGAAAAAGTTGGCTTAAAGCTCAACATTCAGAAAACAAAGATCATGGCATCTGGTCCCATCACTTCCTGGGAAATAGATGGGGAAACAGTGGAAACAGTGTCAGACTTTATTTTTCTGGGCTCCAAAATCACTACAGATGGTGACTGCAGCCATGAAATTAAAAGACGCTTACTCCTTGGAAGGAAAGTTATGACCGGCCTAGATAGCATATTCAAAAGCAGAGACATTACTTTGCCAACAAATGTTCATCTAGTCAAGGCTATGGTTTTTCCTGTGGTCATGTATGGATGTGAGAGTCGGACTGTGAAGAAGGCTGAGCACCAAAGAATTGATGCTTTTGAACTGTGGTGTTGGAGAAGACTCTTGAGAGTCCCTTGGACTGCAAGGAGATCCAACCAGTCCATTCTGAAGGAGATCAGCCCTGGGATTTCTTTGGAAGGAATGATGCTAAAGCTGAAACTCCAGTACTTTGGCCACCTGATGCGAAGAGTTGACTCATTGGAAAAGACTCTGATGCTGGGAGGGATTGGGGGCAAGAGGAGAAGGGGACGACAGAGGATGAGATGGCTGGATGGCATCACTGACTCGATGGATGTGAGTCTCAGTGAACTCCAGGAGTTGGTGATGGACAGGGAGGCCTGGCGTGCTGCGATTCTAGGGGTCGCAAAGGGTCGGACACGACTGAGCGACTGATCTGATCTGATCTGAACAAAGTAAATATCCACTTGAAAATGGAGAGTTCCATAACTTTAGATATTTTTGATAAGTTGTATGCTGTCATATTAAAAGTGGAGCATATTTAATATCATATAGTTTAGGTTTTGTATCATTTTACATAGCGCTAGAATTTTTGTATCATTTTACATAGTACTAGATTTTGACCATTAAAATAGGTCCTTTTGAAACTCTTGTCTTTTGAAATTACATTATATGTCATGAAGCTTTTGATTCTTATATTTATCAAAAGAGTTTTAACTAGTGATAGCAGAACAAAGTCACAGTAGTTTTGGCTTTGAACTTATTTTTTGTAGGTAACAGTATATTTGACAGATTTTTTTCTTTATGGGTCTTCATGGTATTCTGTTCATTAATTAGAATTTATACACCTTTATGTCTTCTGCCATCTCAATGAACTAAATCAACAAAATAGATTTACTGATTCAACTTGATATAGAGTACTTGTGTGCTAGTTCCCGAAGAAAGTATAAACGAATTGGGAAAAAGAAAAGACATGAATCCTTCAAGTGCTCTGTTTTCAAGAAAGTGTACTTCTAAATGAAAAAAATGAAAATGATACATGTGACTATCAAGAAGTTTGATATTAGTGTTATTGAACAGGGTTCTTGGCCTCCTTAATCAATAGAAACTGATAAGAGAGCAGAAAAGAAATTCAGGCAAGGTGTTATTGGGACTCCTGCTGCAGCAGAGGGAGAAGGCGATGGTACCCCACTCCAGTACTCTTGCCTGGAAAATCCCATGGACAGAGGAGCCTGGGAGGCTGCAGTCCGTGGGATCACGAAGAACTGAGCGACTTCACTTTCACTTTTCACTTTCATGCATTGGAGAGGGAAATGGCAACCCACTCCAGTGTTCTTGCCTGAAGAATCCCAGGGATGGGGGAGCCTGGTGGACTGCCATCTATGGGGTCGCACAGAGTCGGACACTACTGAAGTGACTTAGCAGCAGCAGCAGCTGCTGCAGCAGAGAGAAGAGAGAACAAGCAACAAGTTCCCTTGATTGCTTGCTCCCCAAGGGGGTAGGCAAGCTGGTTCCTTTTGTGGAATGAGGGTGGGAGTGTGTCCAGGGGTCCGGCTGGAGTGGTGGCTTAGGTGGTTTGCCCACCCCTTTGGTGGTGGTGTGTGCAAGGGGCATGCACAGTGCTCCTGTCTCTTCAGAAGTGACAGTTGGATTTTTGGTCTTTTTGTATCTTATTGTTCATAATTTGCCCCAACCACACATATGTGCAGTTATTTTTAGTACTTTATAGTTTCTTCATATTTTGTTGCCTGAGGAGACATCTGTGTAGATTCAAGCACTGCAGCAAAGGGTTCCAGGTCCCAGTTCCCAGCCTTTTCATTAATAAACAGTTTAGGGCTTTTAAACTGTTCTACTGCTGTTGATCTTGTTTTAATGTTAGCATTGTATCATTAGAGTTGTGTTGTTTTAATGTTAGTAGTTGGTGTTTTAATGTTATAGTTGTGCCTACTTATAGATTTAAGGGGGAAAGATCTTGGCAAGAATTTATGGAAATTTTAGAGATAAGAAAATGTCTCAAACTTACATTATGTGTTGATGTTGGAGAAGGGTTAGAATCATAGGAACCCAGTAGTCTCAAGAATTGGTTGTTGACTGAGTAAATGATTAAAGTTGTTAATCTGTCAAGCATATTAATTATCCAGTATGTACCCAATCCAATTTGAATGAAACAAATGATTTTTATGAAATTTTTTGTATCTGAACTATTGTGGTCAGTCTGTCTTTAAATGAAAAAAATGCTCATTACCATTTTTTTTTTTTTACTGTAATCCTAAAATTTCATCACTGCAAA
The DNA here is from genome assembly GCF_032452875.1 of Bos javanicus. Taxonomy (NCBI): domain Eukaryota; kingdom Metazoa; phylum Chordata; class Mammalia; order Artiodactyla; family Bovidae; genus Bos; species Bos javanicus. The sequence continues at coordinate 21,083,949 of NC_083871.1, read as the reverse complement.
ACACAGCTGTGCTGCTACTTTGACATTTACTATATTCTATAGTTTTCAGTCATTATCATTAAGAATAGGTCATGCTGACTTATTAAAGCAAGCTGAACACTATTTAAATAATAAAGTTTAAAGAGCACATAAAAAAGATTTCCTGGTCAAGGACTCCCAGAAATCTTCTTGTGTTATATCCTGTTTCTAATAGTGAGTTACTAACTTGGTCTTAAGAAATAAAATCTAAACATGCTGATTTGTTTTTCAAAAATGTTCTTCCTTCAATTTAGATATTGTCCTCTATCATCTACAAAATGCTTTTATTACAGTGCTTTAATGGCACATGCCTTTTTCACTACTGCCTAAAGTTGAAACAGCTACTCACTAGAAACAGCTCTAAGAAATAATAGACAGGAAATTCACTTCCCTGAAACTAGACTGAGGATTTTCTTTGGTAGTTAGAGAGGAACAAGTCAAAGGTTTCACTTTACTAGAAGTCTCTCATTAAAACCATTGCTCAACATGACATAAGTTACAATAAGCCGCATGTTTCCTCAACATGGCAATTTTTTCAGTCTCCTTTGGTAGTGAATTATACTCATCTGTTGCTTATATTGAGATGTACTTCCTAGCAGCAATGGGCTCCCCTATGTGACTGGTTGCGTGTGAACTGTCAGTGTTATATAAGCAGTGTTATCCTATCTCTCTTTGGAAACTCCCCTCAACGCCAACCCCACTCCTCTTGCAACCGCCCTGCCCCATGCCTTCTGTCTGCCTTTTGTCTGTGGAACACTTTAGCCAAAGAATAAATTTAATCAGAGAAATGAGGAATGCAGAAACAAAGGAAAATAGTCAAAGGAGACCAAATAATAATAATGTAGTCATTAAGCATAGTAAAGGATATTTAGCTCCTTCTCAAAGACTATATATAATAGTCTGAGCCATATCCTGTGAGCTGTCTTATAGGTACTGAAACACCAGATGGAAGAAGTTAAGTATATGATGACCAGACTGTACCCAGGACATGAGCTGCGATAATTCTCAGAATTGGCCTCAAAGAAATGGGAACAAGTGGACCCTGGAATTAAAGGTTAACTAATCTGGAAAACTCAGCCGTGGCCACAGGACTGGAAAAGGTGTTTTCATTCCAATCCCAAAGAAAGGCAATGCCAAAGAATGCTCAAACTACTGCACAATTGCACTCATCTCACACGTTAGTAAAGTAATGCTCAAAATTCTCCAAGCCAGGCTTCAGCAATACATGAACCATGAACTTCCAGATGTTCAAGCTGGTTTTAGAAAAGGCAGAGGAACCAGAGATCAAATTGCCAACATCCAATGGATCATTGAAAAAGCAAGAGAGTTCCAGAAAAACATCTATTTCTGCTTTATTGACTTTGCCAAAGCCTTTGACTGTGTGGATCACAATAAACTGTGGAAAATTCTGAAAGAGATGGGAATACCAGACCACCTGACCTGCCTCTTGAGAAACCTGTATGCAGGTCAGGAAGCAACAGTTAGAACTGGACATGGAACAATAGAGTGGTTCCAAATAGGAAAAGGAGTATGTCAAGGCTGTATATTGTCATCCTGTTTATTTAACTTATATGCAGAGTACATCATAAGAAACACTGGGCTGGAAAAAACACAAGCTGGAATCAAGATTGCCAGGAGAAATATCAATAACCTCAGATATGCAGATGACACCACCTTTATGGCAGAAAGTGAAGAAGAACTAAAAAGCCTCTTGATGAAAGTGAAAGAGGAGAGTGAAAAAGTTGGCTTAAAGCTCAACATTCAGAAAACGAAGATCATGGCATCCGGTCCCATCACTTTACGGCAAATAGATGGGGAAATAGTGGAAACAGTGGCTGACTTTATTTTTCTGGGCTCCAAAATCACTACAGATGGTGACTGCAGCCATGAAATTAAAAGACACTTACTCCTCGGAAGGAAAGGTATGACCAACCTAGACAGCATATTAAAAAGCAGAGACATTACTTTGCCAACAAAGGTGCATCTAGTCAAAGCTATGGTTTTTCCCGTAGTCATGCATAGATGTGAGAGTTGGACTATAAAGAAAGCTGAGCACCGAAGAATTGATGCTTTTGCACTGTGGTGTTGGAGAAGACTCTTGAGAGTCCCTTGGACTGCAAGGAGATCCAACCAAGTCATCCTAAAGGAGCCCAGTCCTGGGTGTTCATTGGAAGTACTGATGCTGAGGCTGAAACTCCAATACTTTGGCCACCTGATGTAAAGAGCTGACTCATTGGAAAAGACCATGATGCTGGGAAAGATTGAAGGCAGGAGGAGAAGGGGATGACAGAGGATTAGATGGTTGGATGGCATCACCAATTCAATGGACATGAGTTTTGATAAACTCTGGGAGTTGGTGATGGACAGTCAGGCCTGGTGTGCTGTGGTTCATGGAGTCTCAAAGAGTCAGACACAACTGAGTGACTGAACTGAACTGAACTGTACCTAAAACAACCAAGATGATGCTAGTCAGACCACTGATGACCAGTTTGAAGATGACTATTAAAGGTGAATATGCTGTTTCTGTATTTAGCCTCCCTCCACATCCATTTCTGGAGAAGGCAATGGGACCCCACTCCAGTACTCTTGCCTGGAAAATCCCATGGATGGAGGAACCTGGTAAGCTGCAGTCCATAGGGTCGCTAAGAGTCAGAAATGACTGAGCAACTTCACTTTCACTTTTTCACTTTCATGTATTGCAGAAGGAAATGGCAACCCACTCCAGTGTTCTTGCCTGGAGAATCCCAGGGGGCAGGAGAGCCTGGTGGGCTGACGTCTATTGGGTCACACAGAGTCAGACAAGACTGAAGTGACTTAGCAGTAGCGGTAGCAGCACCTCCATCTCTGTCTATAAAAACTCTTGCCCCACTGGTTGTCAGTTAGGGAGGAGTTGGCCTTTGGACAGATGTCTACCCTCTCCCTTGCTCAGTTGCTGGAATCTGAAATAAAGCAAACTTTCCTTCCCATCAACCTGGCCTGTTTATTGGCTTTTGGGCAGTAAACAGCCAGACCTTCACCCTTTTGGTATAAATGTGGCCAAATAATTCTGATTTGTGTGATAATTTTTGAGATATTTAGTCTATAGACCCAGAAAGACAAAAACGCATATGTGTGCATAGGCATGCTTACCTAATGAAGCTGATTAGACTTGTATTTTCTCACTTGTTGTTCAGTGGCTAAGTTGTATCCAACACTTTATGACCCCATGGACTATAGCCCACCAAGCTCTTCTGCCATGGAATTTTCCAGGCAAGAATACTGTAGTGGGTACCATTTCCTTCTCCAGATCTTCCTGGACTAGGAATCAAACCCACATCTCGTGCATTGGCAGGCAGATTCTTTACCACTGAGCCACCAAGGAAGCCTTATTTTCTCACTTCCTCATATGAAAATTTTCATTACAATTTAAAATTTAATAGTCCCATTTATCGTGTTTATTGCATGCCAGGAATGGAGGGGACATTTTGTTCACTATCTTATTTACCCCTCATCACAGCCCTGTGAAGTATTAATTGATCATCTTCTGTTACAAATGAGAAATCTAGGACAATGCTGGGATTTCTAGCACAAGTCTGCCCAACCACAAAGTCTGTACTCTTAGCTGCTATTTGATCAACCAAGTTCTCTTCTCAAATCAAAGAAAACATGTTAGTGAAAAGTGCATTTGAGCAGTGAAGTCAAGGAACATATGTACCAGACTTACCCAAGTCATGATTTTTGACACTCCATTATCCTACCCCTAAAATGAGGACTTCGATACTGAGCAGAGGTTGCTGATTGGCAGCTATACCCTGGAGTTGTGTCTTTGATTTGACAAGGAATTTTTCTTTATTGTTTGTTTTTAACTAGTTGTTGGCTTTTTAAATTAGATATTTCATAAGTATTAAAAAGAAAAAAAGAATGAAAGAAGAAAAATGCTTGGTTATTGTGAAAAGAGACCATCTAGGATAATAGGCCCCTCTCCCCAAAAGAAAAATAGGCCCAAATTTTGTTAGTACAATAATCAGCTGGTGGTAGCAGCTCCTCTCTCTGTGTGGTCAATTCCTTTTCATGCCCTAGTCTCTACCTCTCAGAGTAGTTTCGAACTAAACCACTTTCACACATTTACATTCCCAGCTCTGCCTCTGTTGACATCTGAGTAAGTACCCTGTCCTCAAGCCATTATTTCCCAAACTATCCTGTGCAGAGCTGGTGGGTAGGGCCCCAAGATTTCCACGCAACTTTTAATCAAAGACTTTGATACACATTATTTTTAAAATAAATCGTTTATCTTAAAATAAGCTTAAAAACCATTCATCTTGATGACTTTCCCAGCTCTAAAATAGGTAACTCTTATTCAGCTCTAACTAGAATATCTTTTCTTATTATTGTGCAGGTAAGAAAATACAGAAATTCCAAGAAGGTTTAAAATGTTTCTGTAAAACAAAAAATCATACATTTTAAAACTAAGGAAGAAGTAAACAATGTGAATGGTAAGTAGTTATTAATAATAATACATACTCTATTTTCATTACCTGTGAAAGATCTGCTAACTATGGCCCACAGGTCAAATCTGACTGATGGCAGTCAGTTTTTGTGGATAAAGTTTTGTATCAGCACTGCTATACCCAATCCTTTATGTATTGTCTATGACTGTTTTTACTCTATAATTACAGAAAAGTAGTCTCAACAGAGATTGAATTGTCTGAATTTACTATCTGCTCCTTTATAGAAAAAGTTTGCAAAAATCTAGAGAAAAATCTGGGTGATACCCATAGAGCAGAATGGTTCTGGCTCAGTTGGGACTAAGTTAGTATATAAATTTGCTAGAGTTAAGTGATGATTAAGACACTGTTCTTCTCCACTAAATTTCTAATTGATTCATTTGCTCTGTCACAAACAACTGAATAAGATATCTCAGTAACTGTGCTTATAAATAATATAGAAATATACAGAACATAGTACTGTCAATTCTCTAGCATTTGATAGGCATTATGCTAAATACTTAATTTTTAATACTATCACAATGATAAGCACTAGTATATTAGTTATATTTTCCCAGATAGTTTAAGTAGCAGACAATGTCACATTTAAACTGAGGGGTCAATGTAACAATGTAGTCACAGGGAATATAGAGGGAGGCAGATTCTTACTCAGCCTTTAAGTTAAGAGGAATTTGCTGGAGGTGTATTAGTTAAATTATAAGGGGTGTATAGGAGAAGAAGAGAAAAGAGAGAGAGTGAGGATTTACAAAGGCCATAGGCAATCTCTAAATTTCCTGACAATTTCCTCTAATTTTATCTTCTTCTCCCCTGCAGTAAATGGATATAGGTAATGAGATTGCACTGATAAGCTGCATGAAAAATAATAATACTAAAAACAGCCCAAGCCTCAGCCATTTGTTGAACATGTTCTAAGTGCCATGTATGATAAGACCTTATATATATGGTTTGGTTTAATCCACAAAGTAACTTTATTAAGCAAATACTATTAACCCCTTTTTACAGATAAACAAAGGTAAAGAGAAATATCCTACCCAGAGTTACTAGATGGGAATGGGCAGAGTCAGATTTTCAAATGATGTGCTCTCATTCCAGAAATCTGCTTCACCTTGTTCAGCCTCCTCAGTACAATACAGTAGCTCTCAGACCAGCTGACTTCCCATGTCAAGAATTGAAATTCTATAAAGGACGAATGACATATATACACTGCCATGTGTAAAACAGACAGCTAGTGGGAAGCTGCTGTATGGCACAGGGAGCTCAGCTTGGTGCTCTGTGATGACCCAGAGGACTGGGGTGAGGATGGGTGGGAGGGAGGCTGAAGAGGGAGGGGATATAGGTACACATATAACTTGTACAGCAGGAACTAACACAACATTGTAAAGCAATTATACTTCAATAAAAGAAAACAAGGTAAAATAAATTCTGTAAAGGTGGGGACACGTGGGCTCAGAGAATCAGTGCCTGTTTTGGAGCCTTCCGTTGGGCAGAATTGTGATGCCAAGTCCCTTTCTGTGCATCAAGCAGGGATTCCCTGATCCAATCAGCAGCAACCAAGGGTCAACATATTCAAACATTAGGAAATCAGGGGGAAGAATGTGACCATCAACTAGAGATTCTTGGATGCTTCTCTATTTAGGTAGTCATTGAATTATTGGCCTCACTTTAGAAATCAAGAAATTAATTCTCTGAACTGTTAAATAACTTTCGCAAAGTTGTACAGCTTTTAAAGTATCAGATTCCAACTTTGAATCAAGGTTGGTCTAATCCAGTAACATTTGTTCTTTTTTTCACATCATGAAAAATTTAGTTTCTGAAACCTAAAATATCAGAAAATCCAGGAATTTAATTAAGTACACTAAAGTCTTTGGTTTTTCTTTTAATGGTCTAAGCATTATTTGAAGTCTAAAAAGGCTTGCTAATAGATTAATCATTCATGAAGAAAAGTTGCTCAAATTTTCAAAAATGTTGACAGTAATTTTCATTTGTATTCATAAAAGTTTGAGAATCTTTGATAAATTGACTTCAAAATTTGTCATCCCAATTTTGTACAAACAAATCTTTAAGACATTTTACTTTTCTTCACCTAAGATCAAATGAAATGCACTGACATTTTCAAGACAATCCTTTCTAAGTCATGCTTTAAGTGTTACAACTGCTAAATAAGCTTCAAAATTGAGTCATGGAAAAAAACAAAAGATAATGTTTGATCAAAAAATTTGAGGATTTTTACATATACACCCAAAGACTTACTCAAATGTTAATAACAGCATTATTCACAATGACCTAAAAGCAGAAACAACTCAAAATGCCCATCAACTGCTAAATGGATAAGCAAAATACACTGTATTCATACAATGGAATATTATTTGCCAATAAAAAGGCATAAGGTACTGACAAAGCTACAGTACAGGTAATATCAAAAAGTGAAGCCTGTCACAAAAGAACATGTATGATTCCATTTATATGGAATATCCAAAAAAATAAAATATGTAGAGACAGAAGGGAGATTAGTTGTTGCTTGAGACTGGAGATGGAGAAAGACTATAAATTGGCATGAGATTTATCTTTAGAGTGATAGAAATGTTCTAAAACTAGATTGTTATAACGTGTGACCATGTGAAGTTGCTCGGTCACGTCTGACTCTTTGCAATTCCATGAACTGTAACCTACCAGGTTCCTCTGTCCATGGGATTTTATAGGCAAGAGTACTGGAGTGGGTTGCCATTTCCTTCTCTAGGGGATCTTCCCGACCCAGGGATCGAAGCCGGGTCTCCTGCATTGCAGGCAAATGCTTTACCATCTGAGCCATCAGGGAAGCCTATAATGTTTGCACAGCTCTGTAAATATGCTACCATGCATTGAATTATGCACTATAAAAACAGGTCAATTTTATGTAAATTAACAATACATCTCAATAAAACTATTTTAAAAAATGAGTTTGTATCTTATAAAAATCCAGCTTATTTCAAATTGGACTAGTGTGAATGTTATATTCTGACATCCATTAGGTTCCTTCGTAAATCTATCCATTTCCTAAATAATGGAATTACTCCTCCAATATTATCAAGCATTCCTTCTGGAGTTAAAGAATTTAACTAATTACATATTACAAGTTATAATTGTGAGGCTCAAAATGCTTTGGGATTTAGAAAAGGATGGCAACATAAATCATATAAACAAAAACAGAAATGTCACATAGCTTTACCATCTGCTACAACATTTTATTTAAGTCTTCTAGAAGAATCTAAATACTATTCAAGTATAATCATGACACTAACCAGACATGTCAATTATAAAGGTGTCGTATAATATATACTTTAGATGTGAGCATTATTGCTTATGTATATGAATGGCTATTGACAGGGAAAACATACCTTTCCCTACTCCATTTAAAGTAACTTTAGTACTCTAGTCTCATTTTTAAACCACATTGTGGAAGATAGTGTTTAAACAAGTTAATTTTTGTATTAAAATAATGATTTTTCTAAAAGCTGCTCTTATTGTTGTACACAAGAAACTAACATAATGTTGTAGGTCAATTATACCAATACGTCAATCAAAGAAATAAACGCTTAGAAAAAGAGATCAGATTTGTGGTTATTGGAGACTGGGGATGGGGGAATTGGGAATTGGATGAAGACAGTCAAAAATACAAATTTCCAGTTATAAAATAGGTAAGTACTAGGGATGTAACTGGAGAAGGCAATGGCACCCCACTCCAGTAGTCTTGCCTGGAAAATCCCATGGATGGAGGAGCCTAGTGGGCTGCAGTCCATAGGGTCGCTAGGAGTCAGACACTACTGAGAGACTTCACTTTCACTTTTCACTTTCAAGCATTGGAGAAGGAAATGGCAACCCACTCCAGTATTCTTGCCTGGAGAATCCCAGGGACGGGGGCGCCTGTTGGGCTGCCGTCTATGGGGTCGCACAGAGTCGGACACGAATGAAGTGACTTAGCAGCAGCAGCAGCAGGGATGTAACATACAACATGATAAATACAATTAACACTGCTGTATGTTATATACAAAAGTTGTTAAGAGTGTAAATCCTGAGTTTTCATCACAAGGAAAATACTTCTTTTTCTTTTATTTTGTATCTACATGAGTTGATGGATGTTCACTAAACTTACCGTGAGAATCATTTCATGAGGTATGTAAATCACATCACTATGCTATCTACCTTAAATTTATACAGTGCTGTATGTCAACTATGTCTCAATGAAAGTGGAAAAGAAAAAAATAGAAAATAAAGTTGTTTTTTTATATACAAATAACAGAAACAAAATCTCTGAAAAGTAGTAATTTGTCACTCTTCTGTAAAATATGCTGAATTAAAAGGAAAACTGCTTAGGTACTAAGACATGGTCACATGTTGCAGTCTATGTGATTTTGTATGGTTGACTGATATGTAATCAGGTTGTCATTTCTATATGAATTTCTATTAAAAGTAAACTCTGTCAGGGGTTGAAAGTGAAAGTCACTCAGTCATGTCTCTTTGTGACCCCATGGACTATTCAGTCCATAGAATTCTCCAGGCCAGAATATTGGAGTGGGTAGCCTTTCCCTTCTCCAGGGGATCTTCCCAACCCAGGGATTGAACCCAGGTCTCCTGCATTGCAGGGGGATTCTTTACCAGCTGAGCCACAATGGAAGCCCAAGAATACTGGAGTGGTTAGCCTATAGCTTCTCCATGGGATCTTCCTGACTTAGGAATTGAACCAGGGTCTCCTGCATTGCAGGCAGATTCGTTACCAACTGAGCTATCAGTGCAGCCCATTAGTAAGGGGTTGAACCATATTGAACTCTACTGACCATTTCCAGGAAACCTCCTTGAAACCAATAACATTGAGATATGTTTAAAGGAAGGGCTTTCATTCTGGCTGATGGGTTAAAGATTCATTCTTCTTATTTTACCTTAATTTACTTTTTATTCAAGTATGGTTGTTGTACAATATTAGTTTTAGGTACGCACCACAGTGATTCAGTATTTTTATAGATTATACTCCATTTAAAGTTAACATATTAAACTGATAAGAACAAATACTATACTTCAGTTCAGTTCAGTCACTCAGTCGTGTCCAACTCTTTGCGACCCCATGAATCACAGCACGCCAGGCCTCCCTGTCCATCACCAACTCCCAGAGTTCACTCAGACTCACGTCCATCGAGTCAGTGATGTCATCCAGCCATCTCATCCTCTGTCGTCCCCTTCTCCTCCTACCCCCAATCCCTCCCAGCATCAGAGTCTTTTCCAATGAGTCAACTCTTCACATCAGGTGGCCAAAGTACTGGAGTTTCAGCTTTAGCATCATTCCTTCCAAAGAAATCCCAGAGCTGATCTCCTTCAGAATGGACTGGTTGGATCTCCTTGCAGTCCAAGGGACTCTCAAGAGTCTTCTCCAACACCACAGTTCAAAAGCATCAATTCTTCAGTGCTCAGCTTTCTTCACAGTCCAACTCTCACATCCATACATGACCACAGGAAAAACCATAGGCTTGACTAGACGAACCTTTGTTGGCAAAGTAATGTCTCTGCTTTTCAATATGCAATCTAGGTTGGTCATAACTTTTCTTCCAAGGAGTAAGCGTCTTTTAATTTCATGGCTGCAGTCACCATCTTAGCCAAAAGACTGAGAAGCAAAATAATGGCTATATTTCCTTATGCTGTACGATAGAGGCTTCCTTGGTGGCTCAGACAGTAAAGAATCTGCCTGCAATATGTACAATATATCCCTGTTGCTGGTTTAGCTTATACATAGTAGTTTGTACCTCTTAAACTCCTGTTCCTGTCTTGTGCCTCTCCCTGTCCTCCTCCCCACTGATAACCACTAGTTTTTTTTTCTTTTCTCTTTATCTGTGAGCTTATTTCTGTTTTGCTATAATCATTTATTTAACTTTTAAAATTCCACATATAAGTGATATTATACAGTATTTGTCTTGCTCTGAATGACATATTTCATTAAGGGTATTACCCTCTAGGTCATCCATGTTATTGCAAATGACAGAATTTAATTCTTTTTTATGGCTGAGTAATATTCCATTATATATATCTACATGGACATAGATATATATCTTTTTACATTTCTATGTTGATGGACAATTAGGTTGCTTCTATGTCTTGCCAATTGTGAATAATGCTGCTATAAACATTGAGCTGCATGTACTTTTTCAAATTAGGGTTTTTTTTTTCTTCAGATATATGCCCAGGAGTTGAATTGCTAGGTCATATGATTGTTCTATTTTTTTGAGGAACCTCCATACTGTTTTGCATAGTGACTGCACCAATTCACATTCCCATCAACAGGGTACTAAGGTTCCCTTTTCTTCACATGCTTAGCAAATTTGTTATTTGAGACTTTTTGATGGTAGGCATTCTGATGGGTGTGATGTGCCATCTTATTATGATTTTGATTTCCATTTATCTTATGATTAGAGAATGTTGTTGAGCATCTTTTCGTGTGCCTTTTGTCCATCTGTATATAGTCTTTGGAAAAACATCTGTTCAGGTTGTTGTTGTTTAGTCACTAAGTCATGTCTGACCCTTTGCAACCTCATGGACTACAGCATGCCAGGCTTCCCTGTCTTTCACCATGTCCTGGAGTTTGCTCAAATCCATATCCATTGAGTCAGTGCTGCAATCTAACCATTGTACCCTTTGCTGCCCTCTTCTCATTTTGCCTTCTGTCTTTCCCAGCATTAGGGTCTTTTCCAAAGAGTCAGCTCTTCACATCAGGTGGCCGAGGTATTAGAGCTTCAGCTTCAGCATCAGTCCTTCCAATGAATATTCAGGGTTGATTTCCTTTAGGATTGACTAGTTTGATTTCCTTGCTGTCCAAGGGATTCTCAGGAGTCTTTTCTAGCATCACAATTTGAAAGCATCAATTCTTCAGTGCTCAGCCTTCTTTATGGTCCAATTCTCACATTGTACATGACTACTGGAAAAACCAGAGCTTTGACTGTATTGATGGACCATTGTTGGCAAAGTGATGTTTCTGCTTTTTAATATTTTGTCTAAATTTGTTATAGCTTTCCTTCCAAGGAGCAAGCATCTTTTAATTTCATGGCTGCAGTCACTGTCCACAGTGATTTTGGAGCCCAAGAAAATAAAATCCGTTACTGTTTCCACTATTCAGTTTATCTGCCCATTTTAAAAATCAGATTATTTGTTTTTTGGTATTGAGTTGTATGAGCTCTTTATATAGTTTGGATATTTATTCCTTATCTATAATTTCATTTGCAAATATTTTCTCCCAAGTAGGTTGTCTTTTTGGGTTTTTTTTGATGGTTTCTTTGCTGTGCAAAGCTTTTACATTTAACTAGGTTCATTTGTTTGTTTTCCCTTAGTAGACAGAGGAACCTGACAGGCTACAGTCCACAGAGTCACACAGAATCAGACACGACTAAAGCAACTAAGCATGCAGACAGGCCCCCCCAAAATATTACTATGATTTATTATGATAATAAAATATTATTATGATTTAAAGGGGGTTCTGCCTACATTCTCTTCTAGGAGTTTTATGGTTCCAGATTTTACATTTAGGTCTTTAATCCTTTTTAATTTATTTTGTATATGGTGTGATAAAATGTTCTAAATTTATTCTTTTACATGTAGCTGTCTAATTTTCCCAGCACCACTTATTTGAAGAGACTGTCTTTTTCCATTGTATATTCTTACCCACTTTGTTGTAGATTAACTGACCATAAGTGCATGAGTTTCTTTCTGGGCCCTCTATTCTGTTTCATTGATTTTTATCTGTTTTTGTGCCTGTACCATGCTCTTTTGTTTACTGTAGCTTTGTAGTATAGTCTGAAGCCAAGGCACATAGGACCTCCTGCTTTGTCCTTCTTTCTCAAGATTTCTTTAGCTTATTCTGTTACTTTTTTCTATTGTGACAAAATATATATAACATAAATTTACCATTTTAACCATTTTAAATGTATAACTCAGTAGCAATAAGTATATTCACGTTGTTCTGCAACCATCACTATCATCCATCTCCAAAACGTTTTCATCTTCCCAAACTCAAACTTTGTTCTCATTAAACAATAACTCCCCATTGCCCTCTCCCCTTCCCCCAGCTTCTGGCAACCTCCATTCTACTTTCTGTCTCTGTGAACTTGTCAACTGTAGTTACCTCATATAAGTGGAAACATGTAGTATTTGTCCTTTTGTGTCTGGCATCTTTCACTTAGCAAACTTTATTGTCAGAATGTCCTTTTTAAAGATGAATAATACTGTATTGTACATATTAATATATACTACATTTAGCTTACCATTCATACATCAATGGACACTTGTGTTTAATCCATGCTTTAGCTACTGTGAAAAATGTAATTGCTATGACCATGGATGTAGATTCATTCCTAAAATAAGCTCTCATGCCAGGCATGCAGCTCCCAGCTCTTAGCTTATTTACATTGTTTCCTAGAGGCATGCTACAATATACATTACAAAAGTCACAGTTAATGGTTGCTCTCAATGAACTGTTTTTAATATGTCAAGTTTCCAGCTGACTCCTCATTAAGAAAAAGGTATTTACTGTTGCTGGGAATGAAATGTCTGTCCCATTTAGTTTCTGTGTCTGGAAGCAATGCCTCCAGAATATAAACTCTGTGCCAGAGCCTCAAGACTAATTTGCAAAGCTCAAAAATTGGTCTGCTCATGCTATTCTCTTCTCCAACGCCATTTCTATCAAACTTTTCCTCCCTCCGCCAGGGGAGAAAAAAAAAAAAAACAGATGTGTCTACGTGAAAGCCAGGTTCTCTCATTTAGTAGAACTTACATGGGCCAAAGAATTCATGTATTATGCAAATGTGCATTTTTCAATAAGGTTCCTCCAAATTATACTCAGCACTGTAAGAGGATAACTCTGAAAAATAATGTTATAATAAAAAGATAAAAGGAAAAGTATAATTATGTGATATTGCATCTTGGTTTTATTATCTGCAAACTATTATATATATTTCATGTTAGCTACCTTGTGTCACACACTACCTAAGTGCTCTCTCCAGGCCTCTCTTCCTCCGCTCCCACCGCCACATATACTTAAACTACTGTTTCTTAAACTCTATGGGGTGGGTTTTAGTACCATCAATCTCACTGTACAAAAAAAATGAGGTTCAGAGGAGTTGAGTGGCCATCCAAGGTAACAGTTAGTAAACAGGTAGCAGATCTAGGCTTAGAACCTAGGTGTCCTGACCTCAGGATTTGTGCACTTATCAGTGTCCTTTTTTCCCCTGAATTTGGAGGTTTTGCCCATATAAGTTCAGCATCATTTTGCAAATGAACCTGAAAAGAACTGAGTTGTTTCCTTTTTCCAGGACATTATCGTCTGAAATTTTTTCTTGATAGAAAAAAGAAAAACTTTTCTTTTCACTTAAGTTGTACTAAGTACTTATTAGCTCTTGGCTTCCCTTTATCCTCCATACAGGCATTCTGTATTATTTCTCTCAGTGATATTTTACACAGTGCATTTTACATATACCACTGGTATTTAGAGTACCATGCCTCCATTGGTTATTCTCTTTTTCAAAAATAAAAAAATTAATATGAATATTAACCAAATTTTTTATGAACCTCACTAAATAATGTATGTTAAAACATGCTTTTTATTACCTTTTGTTTTTCCCCACAGTACTGTAACTAGTTTTTATTCAGCCTATTTTTGCAGACTTAAGTCAGTATAGATGAATTTTCCATTGAAAACAACTAAGTTATTTTCAGCTTTTTCCACTTAACTCACTAGTGTGGAGGAAATTTTGTCCTCTGTTACAGATCTACTGTAAACTCATAAACTGGTATTCACCAATCAAAAGTGAAAGGAAAAATGAGACCCATTTTACTTTAAATTTTTATGCCCTGGGTTTGCTGAAAGTTATGTTAAGTGATGGTGTCTTCCAGGAAAAGTATGAAAGTTGACTGCATTTTTACAGATTTTGTTGTGTTGGTCGCTGTGTCATGTCCAACTCTTCTGAGATCCCATGGATTGTATCCCACCAGGCTTATCTGTCCATGGGATTTCCCAGGCAAGAATACTGGAGTGGGTTGCCATTTCCTTCTCCTGGAGATCTTCCTGATTTGATTGAACTCAAATCTCCTGCATTGCAGGCAGATTCTTTATTGCTGAGCTCCCAGGGAAGCCCCTCTATAGATATTGCTGGACAATAAATTTACCAAAAAGGTCTGATATGATTTAATCCTGACTATAATCATTACTTCATTTCTGATAATTTCACAAATAGATTGAGAAAACTTAATGTTTATTTTTCTGTCCCAGTGTTATTAGGCCTCTGATAAGCTCAAACAAAAGATGCAGACTAAAAAATCTCTGGGTTTTCAACCTGCTCACATCAAATTGTTCTTCCGCGATTAGACTTCAAGATGAAACTCATCTGTCCATCTCTACCAGAAACTTATGTTTCATTTTTTTTACAAGATTGGGTGCTTCTTCTACATGTAAAAGAGGCCTAAACACAAGTTTTGTTCAGCACTAAGAATTTTTTTTTTTCCAAGATGAATACTCATCTTGAAGTTTTAAACTGGTTTCAAACTTTTAAATGGAAATTTCTTTCAAACAAATTATAATCAATTTTTAAAAGAACTTTATTCATTTGGACACCTACTGCCTCTATCACTGTGCATAGTCCACATTTCAATCTTCCAAAACTACAGATGGAACTATGGCCTGAACCCTGATGCCCACCAGAACTCCTGGACTACCATCTGTAGACCAGTGTCTTCTTTCGCCTTAGGTACTGGTTCTGAGGGTGAAGCCCCAGCTGATGAATGAAAGGACTCAAGAAGTGAGAATACCAGAGAAAAACCATGAGAGTAATGTTTCATTTAAATATCTAAATGCTCTCCTCTTTGCTTCTGAAAAACCTGCCATATAAACACAGGAAGAGAGCTACTAATGGTGAAACATTAATCTGTAATTCCTGCTCCCATCATTCATCACTGAGGCCTAAAGTGGCAGGAGCAACTTCTGAGAAGCACCTTTTAGGACAAACCAGCACACCTGATTATCAGGTAAACAGCCCACCTGTGGGTATAATCAAGGGCACTGCCTCTTCCAACAGACCCCTACAAGGCACTTTTTTTTTTTTGGAGGTCCATCTGAAGAGTTTCTGGGATTACCAAATTCTAAAGCAGCGAGATGCGAGATTCCAAGTTTACAACCTGGGAGTCTTTTCCCAGAAAGTACGACTGCTGTTGGCAACCAGGGTGGTGCAGCCTGTGGGGCGCACCGCAGTGTCCGGGGACAAGTTGGGCGTGGTTTTCCGGCGGGCGGGCGGGGTTTGGGAAGGAGGAGCCACCAGGCTCTCGGAGTTATAACTGGAAAGGACCCCCGGGTCCTACAGCGAGGACGCGCAACGACCCTGAAGGGCTACCAGAAACGGACTGTCTTGTGATAGGAGGATGGAGGAGCTGCGGTGGCACCTTCTCGCCCGCACCCACGGCCAGGGCTTAGTGACGTCTTTGTCCCACCTGTGGCAGCCAGCGATGCTTGGCGGAGTTTGGGTGCTGACGCTGGCGTGGATGCTCTTGGTCCCCGGGAAAGGTTGGCCAGGTAGGGCTCTAGCGGATGGGAGCTCAGGGGCGCCACTTGGGCCTCTGGAGGAGGGGGGCTCACTTCCCGGACGACGCGTGGAGCGTGCCTGTGCATCTACACGGCCGCATCCAGTCTGTCCCATACCGACCTCCGCGCTATCCTTCCGCCCTCTTTGAAATGGTCACTTTACAACCTTGGTGCTCGTCAGTTTTCCTTTGCGCACAAGGGATTGTTGCCTTCCCTTCTGCTGTTAAGACCCTCCGTTCCGTTTTTGTCCTTTTGTTTCCTGCTGATACCCGCTTCTTAACGTCCCTTTAATTTACTGTAAGAAACTTTTGCTGAATCTTCCAGGTGTCCTAGGCGACAACTGGATTTGAAATAATCCGAAAGGAGTTCAATTCCAAACTACACCACTTCTTCTCTACCCCTGGAAATAATAAATTAACATTTTACCCTAACAATAATTCAGTAAGTTTTGTGTATGATATCTTTCGTATATCGGTTAAAATCAGTTTTGCTATTGTAAAATAGATCTCTGAGAAGAAATCACTTTAATCCAGGACAAAGAACACTTGGTTTAAAATACAGTAAGTTAAAACAACATTCGTTTGTCCTTCCTGATTGTTTTGTGTTTGCACAGATAGGAGCATTAAATAAAACTTACTTGTAAGTTTTCGTATGTTTTTCAGAAATTAATCAGTGTAAAATTATCTGCAGCTTTTAAAACAAGATTGGGTGAACATTTATAAATGATAAGTGCATAATTTTACTTTATCAGCTTGTTGCTCTTCATCCAGTTGACTAAGGTAAGTTTGCTCTGTAAAACAGGGAGAGCAAGCACTCTCCCATGAAAAATTGTAAAAAGAATATTAGAACCCAATTAAGGTATTTCCGAAAATGATAGGCCACAACAAGCTATCATTGATCCATGCTTTATTTGGCTGCTTACACATTAAGTAGATCTTCATTAAGAACTGTTCAGAATACATGTAATAAAATGTAAATATTAATATGTGCTTCTTACATTTAGACAATGTTTCCAGAAAAATGACCAATATTTACAGAGGAGTTTGCTTCAGTGTTTACTATAGCCCACATTACCCCTTCTTGCCCTTTATAATAACCCATCCAGTAT
Organism: Bos javanicus; assembly: GCF_032452875.1. Lineage (NCBI taxonomy): Eukaryota > Metazoa > Chordata > Mammalia > Artiodactyla > Bovidae > Bos > Bos javanicus. Next base: position 21,066,761 of record NC_083871.1, on the reverse strand, counting down.
TCTTGCATGGAGAATCCCATGGACAGAGAAGCCTGGTGGGCTACAGTGCATGGGGTCCCAAAGAGTTGGACAAGACTGAAGCGACTTAGCATGCACAACCTCTCCACTGAAGGTGAATATTAACCGTTACCATGTTCTAAGCTCCTTGCATGGTAAAGTTGAAAATAAAGTTTATGATAAACTTATTTATGTCCTATAGCAGAGATAAAAGGGGAGACAAGTGGAACATACTTTTTTTTCAAATAGCTTTACCAAGATATAGTTCATATACCATGCAAATCATTTACAGTGTACAGTGGTTTATTATGGTATAAAATGATCTATGGGTTTATTTATATTCACAATATGTGCAACCATTACTATAGTGAGTTTTAGAACATTTTTATCACCTTGAAAAGAAATACTTTAGTTATACTCCCATTATACCCTCCTCCAAACTCTCCACCTTCCCAATCCTAACCAATCACTAATCTATAGAGTTTCTGCTCTATTCAGTTCAGTTCAGTTCAGTTCAGTTGCTCAGTTGTGTCTGACTCTTTGCGACCCCATGAATCACAGCACACCAGGCCTCCCTGTCCATCACCAACTCCTGGAGTTCACCCAAACTCATGTGCATCAAGTCAGTGATGCCATCCAGCCATCTCATCCTCTGTCATCCCCTTCTCCTGCCCCCAATCCCTCCCAGCATCAGGATCTTTTCCAATGAGTCAACTCTTCACATGAGGTGGCCAAAGTACTGGAGTTTCAGCTTTAGCATCAATCCTTCCAATGAACACCCAGGACCCATCTCCTTTAGGATGGACTGGTTGGATCTCTTTGCAGTCCAAGGGACTCTCAAGAGTCTTCTCCAACACCACAGTTCAAGAGCATCAATTCTTTGGTGCTCAGCTTTCTTCATAGTCCAACTCTCACATCCATACATGACTACTGGAAAAACCATAGCCTTGACTAGACGGGCCTTTGTTGGCAAAGTAATGTCTCTGCTTTTGAATATGCTATCTAGGTTGGTCATAACTTTCCTTCCAAGGAGTAAGTGTCTTTTAATTTCATGGCTGCAGTCACCATCTGCAGTGATTTTGGAGCCCCCCAAAATAAAGTCTGTGACTGTTTCCACTGTTTCCCCATCTATTTGCCATGAAGTGATGGGACCAGATGTCATGATCTTAGTTTTTTGAATGTTGAGCTTTAAGCCAACTTTTTCACTCTCCACTTTCACTTTCATCAAGAGGCTTTTGAGTTCCTCTTCCCTTTCTGCCATAAGGGTGGTGTCATCTGCATATCTGAGGTTACTGATATTTCTCCCAGCAATCTTGATTCCAGCTTTTGCTTCTTCCAGCCCAGCGTTTCTCATGATGTACTCTGCATATAAGTTAAATAAGCAGGGAGACAATATACAGCCTTGATGTACTCCTTTTCCGATATGGAACCAGTCTGTTGACCATGTCCAGTTCTAACTGTTGCTTCCTGACCTGCATATAGGTTTCTGCTCTATAGATATGCCTATTCTGGATATTTTATCTAAATGGAGTCATATAATAGATTGACTTCTTTTATTTAGCATGTTTTCAAGGTTCATCATGTTCTAACATGTGTCAGTAATTTCTTTTTGTGATGGAATAATATTCCACTGTAAGCATATACCATGTTTTGTATATAAATTAATCAGTTGATGAACATTTGGGTTGTTTCCACCTTGTGGCTAATGTAAATAGTGCTGCTATAAATATCTGGGTATAGGCTTTTTTATGGACACATCTTCATTTCTTTTAGAAATATACCTAGGAGTGGAGTTATTGGATCATAGGGTAACTCTGTGCTTAACCATATCAGGAATAGCCAAATTACTTTTCCAAAGTGACTGCACTGTTTTTCATCCCTGCAGCAGTATATGAAGGTTTTAATGTATTCACAGTCTCATCAGCACTGGTTATTATCTGAAATTTTGATTCTGACAATTCTAGTGGATGTGAAATGATGTCTTACTGTGCTTTGATTTGCATTTCTCTGGTGGCTAATGATGTCCAAGCATCTTTTTTCATGTGCTTGAACACCTGCATATCTTCTTTGGAGAAATACCTACTCAAATCCTCTACCAATGTTTTTATTGGGTTGTTGGCCTTTTTGTTGAGTTGTGTGAGTTTTTGTATAGTCTAGGTACAGATTTCTTGGTAGTTATGTGGATTTGCAGTTGTTTTCTCCCATTCTGTGGCTTTTCACTTTCTTGCTCATGTCCTTTGAAGCATGCAAGTCCTTGTGTGCCTGTCCTTTGTTTCTTGTGCTTTTTTATCATATCTTGAAATCCATTGCCAAATCTAATGTCATGAAGATTTACCCTAAGATTTTTGTCCTAAGTCTTAACATTCAGTTCTTATATTTTGGTCTTTGATTAATTTGGAATTATTTTTTGTATATGGTATAACCAGTCGGACATGACTGAGCGACTTCACTTTCACTTTTCACTTTCATGCATTGGAGAAGGAAATGGCAACCCACTCCAGTGTTCTTGCCTGGAGAATCCCAGGGATGGGGGAGCCTGGTGGGCTGCTGTCTATGGGGTCGCACAGAGTCGGACACAACTGAAGTGACTTAGCACATATGGTATAACCAGAGAGTCCAATTTCACTTTTGGGCATGTGGCTCTTCAGTTTTGTTGAAAAAACTGTCATCTGTCCCTTAGGTACGTGGGTTTATTTCTGGACTGTTAGTTTTCTTTACCAGCCTGTGCCTCTCCTTGTGCCGCCACTACACTGTGCTGTTTACGGTAGCTTTGCAGTGAATTTTGAAATGAGAAAATGTGAGTCCTCATATTTTGTGCTTTTTTTCTTGAGATATCTTTTTTTTTGGCTTTGATATCAGGGTAATCCTGGGCTCATAGAATGAGTCTGAAAGTATTCCATCTCTTTCTAGTTTTTGGAAATGTTTATGAAGAATTGATATTATTTTTTGAATATTTGGTAGAATTGAGCATTGATGCCATCTAGCCCTGGTCTTTTCTTTCTTGATATTTGAGCCTTCTCTTTTTACCGATTCAATCTTTTCACATCATATAAATCTATATGGATTGCTATTTTCTTGAGTCAGTTTTATACTTTGTATCTTTTCAGGAATTTGTTAATTATATAAAGGCTGTATAATGTATTAGCATGCAACTGTAATAGTATTGCTTAATAAGCTATGTAGTTGTGTGCCCTGTTTCATTTCTAATTCTAGCAAGTGAGTTTTCTCTCCTTTTTCCTTGGCAACTCTAGAACTATATCAACTTTGATTTTTTTTTAAAACATCTTTTGTTTTCACTGATTTTCTCCATTGTTTTTCTATTCTGTTTCATTAATTTCTTCTTTAGTCTTTCAAATTTCTTTCTTTTTTCCATTAGATTTAGTGTGCTCTTTTTTAAAAATCTTCAGGTGAAAGGTTAGTTGATTATATTGGGATCTTTTCTTTTTTAATATAATTTTCCTCTAAGCACTACTTCAGCAGCATCTCACAAATTTTGGTGTGTTGTATCTTTATTTTCATTCTTTTCAATGTATTTTCTTATTCCCATTTTCATTTCTTTTACCTCTTGATTTTCTAGTTGTTTAATTTCCACATATTTGTAAGTTACTTAAATTTCTTTCAGCTGTTGACATATATTCATTCTATTACAGTTAGACAACATATTTTGTATGATTTTGCCTTTTCAAATTTATTGAGGTTTGTCTTAGGGTCGAATGTATTGTCCATCCTGGAAAATGTTCCATGTGCTTTTCAGAAAAATTTATATTCTTCCATTGTTGGGCATAGTGTTCTATAGATGTCTATTAGGTCACGTTGATTTAAGTGTGTTGTTCCGACTCTTTTTCATTTATGATCTTCTGCCTATTTTTCTATTCATGTTGAAAGTGGGGTATTAAAGTCCCAACTATTGCCTTTGAAATAAGTATTTGTTTTTCTTTGTTTCTGTCAGATTTTGCTTCATGTATTTTTCTGCTCTGTTATTAGGTGTCTGTATGTTTATAATATCTTTCTCGTGGATTGAAACTTTTATAGTTATAAAATGTCTCTCTGTATCTCTAGTAACTTGTTTTTAATTTTAAAATAGTTTTGTCTTATATTAGTATGCCAGTCCAGTTTTATTGTGGTTCCTGTTTGCCTGATGTTATTTTTCATTCTTTTACTTTCAATCTATTTGTATTATCTTCATACAAATTATCTATTGTATTATCTTCATAATTAAAAGATTATATAACTTTTAATATATAAAGGAGGACAAAGTAAAGAGATTTAGCAGATTCATCACCTCTCTATTTGACTTTGCTTTTCAGCTTTTGTGTCATTGTAGAATCCATAATACAATTTTGAATATTAGAAGCTTAATATTAACTTTTAATATATTAACTTAATATTAACTTTTTATTTCTCATTGAATTTGAAGCTGAACAGTGGTTTTTCTCTTTCCCACATCCTTGGGAAAGCTATATAATTTTTTTTTTTTAATTCACAAATATTTGAAATTCCTGTTGAGTAATACGCTCAGTCGCTAAGTCATGTCCTACTCTTTGCAACCCCATGGAATATATAGCCCACCAGGCTCCTCTGTCCATGGAATTTCCAAAGAATACTGGAGTGGGTTGCCATTTTCTTCTCCAGTATACCAAAGTTTTTCTAATTATAAATTCAGATATTATGAAATGCCTGTCTTTAGGCATATAAATATATTTATCTATTAAAAATAAAATAATTTAATTTCTTACCATATTTGTCTGTCACCCAGTTATGAATTAGTAAGTAAGCTAGTCTTAGCCATTGTATTAACCAATATATTAACATAATACAGGTTACTTATATCTACAAACAAAACTAGAAAACTATTTATATATTGGATCATTATATATCTATTATTTATAACTTGGCATGTTTTCCCAAAGTATTTGAAACCCAAATATTGCAGATTCTATTATATACTACCTAGCTTCTTTAAATCCCTTTGAGAAGACAAAATAGATAGAAATGTAAGTTTTAATGTGTATTTATATGTACTTTTGTTTTAAGGGAAAAATGTTATATTGTACATTTGCTAGAAAGCTTCACACATCATTCATGTCATGAAACTGTCTTATGAGTTAGATATGCTTGTAGAGTTATTCTTTTAGTACTTTGAGGAGCTAGACTTTCTGATTCCCAAATGGCAGCCCGAACCAGCCACAGTTAACTATGCTCCCTTCTAGAGTTAAGGTTGCAATGAGGTTTTTAAGAGTGACATTTGTTCATTGCAAATAAGACTTAAGTTTTTTCTGCAGAGACCTTGAACATTTAAAGAGTGACAAGTCAGTTTGGAGGGGAAAATTGTGAAATAAATAATACAAAGTATGAGCTATTATTAATTATACAATTAAGAATTTTCCTCTGAAATAAATATCAAGTGAAAATTTAGAAATTTCTGTTCAAATATTATATGGTTCTTTGGTACTGTCAGTGTCATAACATGATTGCTTCTACATTTATGACATCATTAGTTTTGGATTAGGAAACAGTTACTCTAAGCAGCAAAATCAAAGGAAATGTGAGAACTTCAGAAGTCCTTAGCAAGCAGAAATATTGCACAGAATAAACATGGAGTTATTGACTTTTCCCCCAAGATAAAATTCTATTGCCAGATAAGCTCAGAGAAAACATTTCAATAATTAACACAAACCTCACTAGTAATCTCGTTTTAAATATTTTCCTTGGTTTCTAACCATGTGCAATCTTCTGATAATGACAGGGAGTTAGAATTATTTCAAAATTAAATCAAATGACAGCACATCCTCTGACTTCTACTCTCATACATTTTATAAAATATGTATCTAGTGTTGACAAATTGAGATTGACAAAGTCACTAGAGCCTTTGGGGACATTTATAACTGGTGAAACGACAGAGAAAAGGAAAAAGAACGTTTTGTGGTCATTCCGAAAATCTTTTACTGAAAAAAATTCTTTAGGGAGATCTTTTATCTTGCAAAACAATACCTTTTTTTTTTTTCCAGTTTAATTGCTATAACTACAAACAAAATAAAGGCAAAAAATTTTATAAGCTACACTTGTGAGACTGACATACAAATTAATATCTCTAGTTTATTGTGCTCCTTGTTTTGTTTGGAAACTGATATTTATCAACACTCTAACCTTAGGTTATGTAGTAAGTATTTGAGAGTTTTATTCAGTTAGATAGACTTTTGCCATAGTGAGATACTTTAATAATAGTTAAATTTTTCCTCCCCTTTTCTATTTCAAAGATACTGTCTTTACTGTAGTGTTTTCCTTGAACAAATAGAATACCCAACGTTGGGAGATTTTCTGCCTTCTGTGTAAATAAGATGGAGAAGGCAATAGCACCCCACTCCAGTACTCTTGCCTGGAAAGTCCCATGGACGGAGGAGCCTGGTGGGCTGCAGTCCATGGGGTCGCTAAGTGTCTGACACGACTGAGCAACTTCACTTTCACGCATTGGAGAAGGAAATAGCAACCCACTCCAGTGTTCTTGCCTGGAGAATCCCAGGGACAGGGGAGCCTGGTGGGCTGCCATCCATGGGGTCGCACAGTCGGACACGACTGAAGTGACTTAGCAGCAGCAGTGTAAATAAGATACTCCAAATAAAGGCAGTTTCATGTGTTTCTCGTTATATAAGAGACAAGAGCCTCAAACTAGAGCTATATTTCCAGGATAACTGTTTTCTTTGCTTTCTCTTCTCTCTTCTTGCTGGGAAGAGGCACTTTATGTTCTCTCTCTGCGGATTTGACAGAAAAAGTATCTTCCAAGACAACCTCTGCTCAGAAAATGGCTTTCCTAAAAAGCTACAGAACTAGCTCTTCCTCCATTTTCTTCTCTTGTATTTCCTTCGAAACCGTTCCCCCCCACCTCATTCATTTTCCTGTGCTTAGAAATGAAAATCAACTTCAATACTTTTATATTTAAAAATGAATAAAATTTTAAAACTTTATATTTTTTTCTGCACTAGAAAAAAATGCAAGAAACTTTAGTATGAGGGCATTTTATAAAAATTATACTAGTGTTAAAAGATTAGATTAGTTTGCTGCATTTCAGGACCTGGCAGAGATGGGATTTGGGGGCAAACGTGGCTACTGTGACAGAAAGCAGGTCATGGAGTGTCAGTTATGGCATTCAAACCCGGAAGACCCAATTGTAGGAATAAACAAATCTTGACACAAAGCAATCAGCAATTTTGTTCTTTAGTGGCTAAGTTGTGCCCGACTCTTTGCACCCCCAGGGACTATAGCCTGAGAAGCTCCTCTGGCAAGAATACTAGAGTGAGTTGCCATTTTCTTCTCCAGGGGATCTTCCTGATCCAGGGTTCGAAACTGTGTCTCCTGGATTGCAGGCAAATTATCTACCACTGAGCCACTAGGGAAGCCCTTGCCCAAATTAAATGAAATTAGGGACTCCCTTGGAGGTCCAGGGATTAAGATCCATGCTTCCAATGCAGGAGATACGAGTTTGATCTGTGTTAGGCAGTTCAGTCGCTCACTCATGTCCGACTCTTTGTGACCTCATGAACCGCAGTACAACAGGCCTCCTTGTCCATCACCAACTCCTGGACTTTACCCAAACTCATGTCCATTGAGTCGGTGATGCCATCCAAACATTGCATCCTCTGTTGTCCCCTTCTCCTTCCACCTTAAATCTTTCCCAACATCAGGGTCTTTTCAAAAAATTCAGCTCTTTGCATCAGGTGGCCAAAATATTGGAGTTTCAGCTGCAACATCAGTCCTTCCAATGAACACCGAGGACTGATTTCCTTTAGGATGAAAGTCCAAGGGACTCTCAAGAGTCTTCTCTAACACCACAGTTCAAAAGCATCAAATCTTCTGTACTCAGCTTTGTTTATAGTCCAACTCTCACATCTGTACATGACTACTGGAAAAATCATAGCCTTGACTAGACAGACCTTTGTTGATAAAGTAATGTCTCTGCTTTTTAACATGCTGTCTAGGTTGGTCATAACTTTCCTTCCGAGGAGGAAGCATCTTTTAATTTCATGGCTGCAATCACCATCTGCAGTGATTTTGGAGCCCAGAAAAATAAAGTCTGATACTGTTTCAACTATTTCGCCATCTATTTCCTATGAAGTGGTGGGACCAGATGCCATGATCTTCGTTTTCTGAATGTTGAGCTTTAAGCCAACTTTTTCACTCTCCTCTTTCACTTTCACCAAGAGGCTTTTTAGTTCCTCTTCACTTTCTGCCATAAAGGTGGTGTCATCTGCATATCTGAGGTTATTGATATTTCTCCCAGCAATCTTGATTCCAGCTTGTGTATCTTCCAGCCGAGCGTTTCTTATGATGTACTCTTCATATAAGTTAAATAAGCTAGGTGACAATATACAGACTTGACATACTCCTTTTCCGATTTGGAACCAATCTGTTGTTCCATGTCCAGTTCTAACTGTTGCTTCCTGACCTGCATACAAGTTTCTCAAGATGCAGGTCTGGTGGTCTGGTATTCCTATCTCTTTCAGAATTTTTCACAGTTTATTGTGATCCACGCAGTCAAAGGCTTTGGCATAGTCTATAAAGCAGAAATAGATGTTTTTCTGGAACTCTCTTGCTTTTTCTATGATCCAGAAAATGCTGGCAATTTGATCTCTGGTTCAGCTTGAACATCTGGAAGTTCACGGTTTATGTATTGCTGAAGCCTGGATTAGAGACTTTTGAGCATTACTTTACTAGCGTGTGAGATGAGTGAAACCATGTGGTAGTTTGAGCATTCTTTGGCATTGCCTTTCTTTGGGATTGGAATGAAAACTGACCTTTTCCAGTCCTGTGGCCACTGCTAAGTTTTCCAGATTTGCTGGCATATTGAGTGCAGCACTTTCACAGCATCATCTTTCAGGATTTGAAATAGCTCAACTGGAATTCCATCACCTCCACTAGCTTTGTTCGTAGTGATGCTTTCTAAGGCCCACTTTACTTCACATTCCAGGATATCTGGCTCTAGGTGAGTGACCACACCAATGTGATTATCTGAGCCGTGAAGATCTTTTTTGTATAGTTCTTCTGTGTATTCTTGCCACCTCTTCTTAATATCTTCTGCTTCTGTTAGGTCCATTCCATTTCTGTCCTTTATTGAGCCCATCTTTCCATGAAATGTTCCCTTGGTATCTCTGATTTTCTTGAAGAGATCTCTAGTCTTTCCCATTCTATTGGTTTCCTCTGTTTATTTGCATTGATCACTGAGGAAGGCTTTCTTATCTCTCCTTGCTATTCTTTGGAACTCTGCATTCAGATGCTTATATCTTTCCTTTTCTCCTTTGCTTTTCGCTTCCCTTCATATCACAGCTATTTGTAAGGCCTCCTCAGACAGCCAGTTTGGTTTTTTGCATTTCTTTTTCTTGGGGATGGTCTTGATCCCTGTCTCCTGTTCAATGTCGCGAACCTCTGTCCATAGTTCATCAGGCACTCTGTCTATCAGATTTAGTCCCTTAAATCTATTTCTCACTTCCTCTGTATAGTCATAAGGGATTTGATTTAGGCCATACCTGAATTCTGAAGGAGATCAGCCCTGGGATTTCTTTGGAAGGAATGATGCTAAAGCTGAAACTCCAGTACTTTGGCCACCTCATGCGAAGAGTTGACTCATTGGAAAAGACCCTGATGCTGGGAGGGATTGGGGGCAGGAGGAGAAGGGGACAACAGAGGATGAGATGGCTGGATGGCATCACTGACTCGATGGATGTGAGTCTGAGTGAACTCTGGGAGTTGGTGATGGACAGGGAGGCCTGGCGTGCTGTGATTCATGGGGTCACAAAGAGTTGGACACAACTGAGCAACTGAACTGAACTGAACTGAATAGTCTAGTGGTTTTCCCCACACTGTTCAAGTCTGAATTTGGCAGTATTGAGTTCATGATCTGAGCCACAGTCAGCTCCCGGTCTTGTTTTTGCTGACTGTATAGAGCTTCTCCATCTTTGGCTGCAAAGAATATAATCAATCTGATTTTGGTGTTGACCATCTGGTGATGTCCATGTTTAGAGTCTTCTCTTGTGTTGTTGGAAGAGGGTGTTTGCTATGACCAGTGCGGTCTCTTGGCAGAACTCTATTAGCCTTGCCCTGCTTCATTCTGTACTCCAAGGCCAAATTTGCCTGTTATTCCAGGTGTTTCTTGACTTCCCACTTTTGCATTCCAATCCCCTATAATGAAAAGGACATCTTTTTTTGGTGTTAGTTCTAAAAGGTCTTGTAGGTCTTTATAGAACTGTTCAACTTCAGCTTTTTCAGTGTTACTTGGTCAGGGCATAGACTTGGGTTACCATGATATTGTATGGTTTGCCTTGGAAGTGAACAGAGATCATTCTGTCATTTTTGAGATTGCATCCAAGTACTGCATTTCGGACTCTTTTGTTGACTATGATGGCTCCTCCATTTCTTCTAAGGGATTCCTGCCCACAGTAGTAGATATAATGGTCATCTGAGTTGAATTCATTCATTCCAGTCCATCTTAGTTCGCTGATTCCTAGAATGTCGACGTTCACTCTTGCCATCTCCTGTTTGTCCACTTCCAATTTGCCTTGATTCATGGACCTAACATTCCAGGTTCCTATGCAGTATTGCTCTTTACAGCATCGAACCTTGCTTCTATCACCAGTCACATCCACAACTGGGTGTTGTTGTTGCTTTGGCTCCATCCCTTCATTCTTTCTGGAGTTATTTCTCCACTGCTCTCCAGTAGCATATTGGGCACCTACCGACCTGGGGAGTTCATCTTTTAGTGTCATATCTTTTTGCCTTTTTATACTGTTCATGGGGTTCTCAAGGCAAGAATACTGAAGTGGTTTAACATTCCCTTCTCCAGTGGACCACATTCTGTCAGACCTCTCCACCAGGACCTGTCTTGGGTGGCCCCACATGGCATGGCTTAATTTCACTAAGTTAGACAAGCTGTGGTCTGTTTGATCAGATTTGCTAGTTGTCTGTGATTGTGGTTTCAGTCTGTCTGCCCTCTGATGCCCTCTCTCAGCGCCTACCATCTTAATTTGGGTTTCTCTTACCTTGGATGTGGGGTATCTCATCCCATATGCTGCATGGCCAGAAAAACCCCAGAACAATGAATTTAATGAAAATAAAGTCCTTGAAGCTCAAATATCTCAAAAACACATTCTACGGAATTTGTTGATTAGCTGATTGTATTTATGGAAAGTGCATATTAAGTCATTTTTGTTTTAGCAAGCGATCGCGATATATCAGATGGTCTTATGTACACTTGTAGGTTTATTTGCTCTGTTTTTGTTTTGGGAATCAATTTTAATTGAGGAATGAACTATGTCAATGAAGAAAATTTATAAGGACATCTATCTTTCCAATCTAGCTTGGGATTGCTTTCCTGGGGGACACCAGTTTCTTCAGAGCCCCTATAAAAATGTCCATTTTGACTCCTTGCACCTCCAGTAGTCAGCCATTCAAGACCTGATATGTGACCATTTCCATTCTCCTGGATGTTATCGATTTCTGCTCTTTGATAGACCTGCTGAGATGCTGACCAAATGTGCTGAGGTATCAACTCATTAATGTTAGCTCCATGTGCTTTTCTTATGTATTTTTTTGCTATAAGGATTGAATCTTGTTACAACCAATTTATAACTCACACTGCAATATTTTTTTCATCAAGATTAAGTTAATCTGAGGGAGTATTACCATACTTCTCTATTCTGACAATAATAATAGTTAATGTAATGCCCAACAGTCCACCAATTGTTTTTATTTACAGTGTTTATAGAAGAGAGTCTATCATCATTATTCTTACCATATAATACAGGAAATATATTTTTGGGGGTTAACACTTCTAGAGTCACCAAGATAGCAGGTCAGATAGCCAAGTTTTGATCACAGGCAGTCAGTCTCCAAGGTTCGTGTACTTAACTTCAGTAACTTGCAAATAGTAAAATCCTGCCTATTTTAAGTGCCTGAGTTGCTTCAGTCATGTCCAGCTCTTTGTGACCCTATAGACTGTAGCCTGCCAGGCTCCTCTGTCCATAGGATGCTCCAGGCAAGAATACTGCAGTTGGTTGCCATGCCCTTCTCCAGGGGATCTTCCTAACCCAAGGATCGAACCCACATCTCTTGTGTCTTCTGCATTGGCAGGTGTATTCTTTACCACTGAGCCACCTGGGAAGTCCTTTCTTTATCGTTACCTAGCATTTTAAATTATTATACCCACATTTAAAAAATTTTTTAAAGTGGGAATTATTTTCCTTTTTTAGGTATGTAATATAGAAAGAACTTGGGAAAGATATCCTAATTTGGCTTCAAGTGAGGCTTTGCCTTCATTTTTTTTCCCCTAATTGCTAACCAGTTGGTCCATCACCAGATTTTGAGCAATCCTTTCTTTCTCCCCTGATTTTTTGATGCCTTCTCCACTCTGCACTAACATCTTACACATACTATTTTCAGAAATTTTTCAAGAAATCTGTAAGATCAGTTTATCTTTGTGCTATATATTAAGATAACTTCAGGTTGACTTGTCTTAAGATGTATCAGCTATTCAGTAAATTCACTTATAATGAATTTATCTTGTTCACAATATAAATGAATAATAATAAATGTAATAAAAAGTATTTGAATTGAAAAAAGATTGTATCAATTATGAGAAAGCTACCCTTAAATTTATGGCTATCCAGGTGGCTCAAGTGGTAAAGAATCCATATGCCAATGCAGGAGATGCAGGCAGGAGATGCAGGTTCAATCTCTGGGTTAGGAAGATCCCCTGGAGGAGGAAATGGTAACTCACTCCAGTATCCTTGCCTAGAAAATTCCATGGACAGAGGAGTCGGCAGGCTGCAGTCCATGGAGTCACGAAGAATCAGAAATGACTGAGGACACAAACACATACCCTTAAATTTACTATTAATGACTTTATCTTTTCTTTTATGGTACAGGCACAAGTTATTAGATTTTTTTGGTGATTGATACTTTGATATTTTAAATATTAAATATTTAAATATTAAATATGGATGGCATCACCGAATTGATGGACATGAGTGATGGACAGAGAAGCCTAGGGTGCTGTAGTCCATGGGTTCACAGAGACTCAGACACGACTGAGCAACTGAACTTTAATATTTTAAAGGTTGTTTAAAAGAAGATATAAAATTGATGTATCTACCATGTATGAAAACAAATTGGTGTTTCCACTTTTGTTTTCTCTGCTTCAAAAGATGAACCACTGTGGAACACAGGCCCCCATGTGTCTGTCTCTGAAAGATTCAGAAACATTGCCTCCACCTGGGGAACTCAAGCAACTGACAGCTTGTGCCACATGGTGATTTTTGTTCAGCACTGTGAAAGACTGCTGTCTTTTTCAAATCCTGGTGTCTGTAAGAAACTGTTGAAAGTTTTTTGTGTACTTCCTACAACCCACTCAAGGATGCATGGGATATTGTGCAGAAGGTAATAAAACATGTGGAATGCACATGAATTGCTAGTGTTGGAACTCTGTATTGGTGTGTTTGTGCCATCCTCTGGATGGGGTTTATGGAGCTAATGTAAATCTCAGTAAGATATTTGGTTTACTGCTGCTGCTAAGTCGCTTCAGTCGTGTCTGACTCTGTGCGACCCCATAGGCGGCAGCCCACCAGGCTCCACCATCCCTGGGATTCTCCAGGCAAGAACACTGCAGTGGGTTGCCATTTCCTTCTCCAGTGCATGAAAGTGAAAAGCGAAAGTGAAGTCGCTCAGTCGTGTCTGACTCTTAGCAACCCCATGGACTGTAGCCTACCAGGCTTCTCCATCCATGGGGTTTTCCAGGCAAGAGTACTGGAGTGGGGTGCCATTTGGTTTACTATTATTGCTAAAATGAGGCTAAATTTCTGGTTTAAATTGGCCATATTTGTTAAGGGTTCTTTGCCAAGATGTTTAAATCGTCAAAATTATTTGTTAATGTGGAAGTGTGAACAGTTAATATCAGCAATGGTAATTGATACCACTTATCTACTAGTAACATTCAGTAGGAAGTACCTTTCTCCTTTATGGTATTCTTCAGTTCAGTTCAGTCACTCAGTTGTGTCCGATTCTCTGTGACCCCATGGACTGCAGTACACCAGGCTTCCCTGTCCATAACCAACTCTCGGAATTTACACAAACTCATGTCCATTGAGTCAGTGATGCCATCCAGCCATCTCATCCTCTGTCATTCCCTTCCCCTCCTGCCTTCAACCTTTCCCATCATCAGGGTCTTTTCCAATGAGTCAGTTCTTTGCATCAGGTGGCCAAAGTATTGGAGTTTCAGCTTCAGTGTCCGTCCTTCCAATGCATATTCAGGACTGATTTCCTTTAGGATGGACTGGTTGGATCTCATTGCAGTCCAAGAGACTCTCAAGAGTCTTCTCCTACACCACAGTTCAAAAGTATCAATTCTTCAGTGCTTAGCTTCCTCAAAGTCATAACCCCAGTCTAATCATTAGCAAGTTCACATAAACCCAAATTGAGGAACATTCTACGAAACATGTAAATAGTACTATTTAGAAGTGTCAAAATCAAAGAAAACCATGAAAGAGTAAGAAATTGTCAAAGATTGGAGAGGACTAAGCAAGCATGAGTAAGGCATTATGAAGATATCCTGGACTGAGTAACTAGAACTTTTTAGAAAAGAACATTCATGAAAAACTGGTAAAAATCTAAACAGAGACTTCAGTTTATTTATGAGTAGAATCCTAAAGGCAATTTTTTAGTTTTGACAAATGTATCATGGTTTTTTTAATAAGTGAACATTAGTGGAACATGGATAAAGATTATAAGGGATAGCTGTGTGTTATTTTGCATACTTTGTGTGAATATAAATCATTTTAAAATAAAATGCTCATCACAAAACAAACCAAAGTTATTTTGGAAAGCAAAGAAAACTGTGAATGCAATAGAGATTGACTGGTACAGGGATGCTATCTTATAAGGGCACCTGGGAAATGTCTCTCTGAATAGGTGATGAACTTGAGCTGAGCTCTGAATGAAGAGAAAGGTGGGAATAAGCATTCCAGGTAAAAAGAACAGCAAATGCGAACGTCCTTAGGCAGTTGTAAAGATGGACACTCGAGGAACTGAAGGAGAAACAACATGGCAGAAACACTGAGTGGATGATCCCTAGGAGGTGAGATCAGATGAGATGAATTTGGAAGGGGGAATCTATAGGGCCTGTAGACCATGGTAAGAACTTACATTTAGTCCTAGCTGCAATAAAGTCTAATGGGATTTTAAATAGGTGAATAACATGATCTGAGGATTGTATTCAAAAGGCTACTATCCCTGTAGAAGACTCTATCTAGGAGGCTATTGCATTAATTCAGTAGAAAGATGGTGGTGGCTTAGGGGTTGGGGGAGGTGGAAATGGCTTAGACTAGTGGAAAAGGAAAGAGGGTATTGAGTTGAGATGTCTTTTAGAGATGGAAGCTCATGTATTAGATATGGGAGAAGATGGAAAGAGAGAAACCAAGAACAACATCTAGGTTTTTTTCTTGAGTAATTGGGATGGGACAGAGTACAATCACACTGGCTGGGGAGAGAGAAAGGAATCAAGAATTATGTTTTGGCCTGTTATCTAAGACGGGGCATGAGATATACAGACATAAAATACATAGCAGACTTGTGACCTTGACACTGATCATGGTATTGACTAAGGATATTGAAGAATAAGGACCCTTACAGGGAGCCCCAAAATATATTGTCATGGAGCTCAGAATCGATAACTAATGAATCTAATGAATTTTTTCCATTCCTTTCCTTTTATAGCTAAATTATGACTTTGAATTCTTTGAAAATAGACAATGTACTCTTTACATCAATAGCAGTGTTTAATAGAACTAGTGGCCCAACTCAGCTGCAAGGAACTCAAAATAGAAACTACATAATGGCATTTTTTTTTTTTTTTACTTTGAGAGCTTAGACAAGTATGAAGCTGATAAAGGAGGGATTTATTCCTGGTTGAAGATGGGGGGTAGTGTGCTGATATGTGACCAGGTTATGGGGGAAAACCAGTCCCCTTCTGATTTATTATCTGATCTCATCCATATGTAGGAGACTGAAATACTGCTGTGGATCAGTAGGCAAACATTGCTTCAGCAAATAATAATTGTATGGGTAACATCTGGGCTTCCCAGGTTGGCACTAGTGGTAAAGAACCCACCTACCAATGCAGGAAACTTAAGAGACAAGGGTTTGATCCCTGGGTTGGAAAGATCTCTTAGAAGTGGGCACAGCAACCCACTCCAGTATTTTTGCCTGGAGAATCCTGTGGAAAGAGGAGCTTGATGGGCTACAGTCCGTAGGGTCACAAAGAGTCAGACACAACTGAAGTGACAGTATGCACACACACACACACACACACATACGCATGGGTTACATCTACAAACATTTTCATCCTGAGATTACTAGACTCACCAAATTAGAAAACCCCAAATGACACAGATACACCAAACCAATGGCAAAGAATATACATTATAAATTACAGTTAATTTCAGTAAATTACAATCGAAAAGATTAAAAGTTGTAAATACTGGAGGTAAGGAGAGGATAAAATTTATGATGTGGTGTTGTCAAAGAAAGCTTTTCTGAGCACAGGGCACTGACACTGAGAGTTTGAAAATGAATAGCTCTTGGTCAGAAAAAGGGTGAGGGAAGGAGCTTCCCAGATAGCAACAGTAATACATGGATGGCCTTAATGTTATTAGGATAGGGTATACTCACAAAAGTAAGGGCAGGACAAAGATGTTGGATCTCAGTGAGCAAGTGAGAGCATAATAAAACATGTACTTGGAAGGGCTGCTGCTGCTGCTGCTAAGTCACTTCAGTTGTGTATGACTCTGTGTGACCCCATAGACAGCAGCCCACCAGGCTTCCCCGTCCCTGGGATTCTCCAGGCAAGAACACTGGAGTGGGTTGCCATTTCCTTCTCCAATGCATGAAAGTGAAAAGTGAAAGTGAAGTCGCTCAGTCGTGTCCGACTCTGTGCGACCCCATGGACTGCCGCCTACCAGGCTCCTCTGTCCATGGGATTTTCCAGGCAAGAGTACTGGAGTGGGGTGCCATTGCCTTCTCCGTGGAAGGGCAGTGGGGCCTAATATTTAAGGAGCTCTGCATTTCATTCTCTGTGCACTGAAAAGTCTTTGGAGAATTATCCTGGGAGAGTTAGTTCGTAAATGTTCACATTCCTTACACAGCTGCTGGCCAACTAAACCTGGCTGCAGGCAGTATGTTCAGTAGGGAAGGGTAGCATCTGCTCAGTTAGTAAAGCTCGTGTCTTTCACTGGAAAGGAGAAAATCCAGAGAGACACATTAGCTTCACTCAGTGGCCAAGCTGAGATATTTTGAAAAATATTGTGTGTTTTCTTTTTTAAGTATTTTTCAGTACTCTTTACACCATATTTTTTCAACACTCTTTACACATGGTACCTCAGACTGTAAAGAATCTGCCTGCAATGCCGGAGACCCAGGTTCGATCCTTGAGTCAGGCAGATCCCATGGAGAAGGGACTAGCTACCCACTTCAGTATTCTTGCTTGGAGAATCCCATGGACAGAGGAGCCTGGCAGGCTACAGTTGATGGGGTTGCAGAGTCGGACACGACTGAGTGACTAACATACTTTTTATAAAATTTCAAATAATGTTATCAAATATTTATGTAAATAAATATTTTTTTTTGCAGATGTTTCAATGGAAAGAACCAACAATTGACCAACACTGGTGGTGGTGGTGGTGTAGTCACTAAGTTGTGTCCAACTTTTGTGACCCCATGGACTGTAAACTGCCAGGCTCCTCTGTCCATGGGATTCTCCAGGCAAGAATACGGGGGTAGGTTGCCATTTCCTTCTCCAGGGGATCTTCCCAATCCAGGAATCGAACTGGGTTTCCTGCATTGCAGGCAGATTCTTTACTGACTGAGCTATATAAGAGAAGCCCTATCAGTTTAAGAAATAGTGGCAACTGTTTAAAATTTAAAAAAAAAATAACTTTTACTCTAGAGAATAGCATAATAACATACAAATAATTACTTCAACAGAAATTTTATTTTGTTATTGTTTGCATTGAATTTAGAAACTCAATATTTAAAATTTGCATTTCACAACATGCCCTTAAAATGTAAGAAATATTTCCTGTTTTATTGATATTACTACTCATTCAATTTCTCAAGCCTGAATATTCAGAATTAATTCTCTCATTCTCCATATTCAAGTCCTCATACTGGTTTTAGGGAAAGGGAGATGATTGTTATTTTTTATTTTTAATATACAAGTTAGTCAAACATATACATAATTATCCTCTCTGATATGCCAGTAAAAGCCTACCTTGAAGTACCATTTAGACTTCAATTAAACGTCATAGATAGCAAACAAAAATGTCACTTAATCCTCTTAAGAATTTCTTTTTCATGCTTAGCAAGAATCTGGGACAAATGTTCAATAATGATGGTGATTTGGCCACTTTACAATGTCAGGCTGCAGTGTCTGTGAGCCTAGAAAGGCTCTTTCTGCACGGTGACAGGGTGAAGGTCTAGGTTCAGCCTTTTTATCTGCTTTTAGACAGAATAAAATGAAAAACCCAAAGGCTGAAAGAGGGCTGGTGGTAACTGAAACTTGCCCCCCTTTAAGGAGCTTATTTGGGAAAAACCTTATCACAACTATTTCAGATTTCCCTGGCTTTTCTCAGTCTCATCTTCAATGAGACTATGAAATGTTTTTTAACTTGGATGTATTTCTACCCCAAATCTATGGTGATTGGGTAGGCAACAGTCAGTCATATTTACCTTAAAAACCATCAAAAAAGCAAAAATTAAGGGAAAAAAATCTCACTTTAATAGTATATTCTCATGACTAGGTTTTGTTTTTTATAATTCATATGTCATTTTCACACAATTTATCTACCCTTAGTGATTTTTAGAAGCCAAATAAGAAACACTGATTTAAGATTATAATTGTAAAGAGGGTCATTTAAACAAAAAGATTGAATGCTTTTATTAGAATAATGCATGGAAAAATATTTTTCACATTTTACATAGTTAGCAAAATAGTCCTTAAGCTATACATGAAGAGGCAACATATCAATTGAAAATAGGCTATGAGAAATTAAGATTGTATTCTAGAAAGCCTGCAGCACCCATGAAAAAATAAAATAGCATAGCTAATCAACCAACAAGGAGATAAAATGGAATCATAAAATATACTGTTTGCTTGAGGCAGAAAAATGTGAAAAGTGCCAATAAGACAAACAGAAAACAACAACATGGTAAATTTAAACCCCACAATATCAATAATCAATTAAACAAAAATGGTCTAAAACCTCAACTCAAAGTCAGAAACTGTCAAATTGGATAGAAAAGTAAGACACAACCATGGGGTGCCTAGAAAAACCAACTTTAAAGATTTCTAAAAATGAGGTTGAAAGTGTAAGAAAGAAAAAGATCTACTTAGGTAACACAAATCACAAGGAATATGAGTAGCTAAATTAATAGACAAAGATTATAGAGCAAAGAATATTACATGGAAAGGCAGCATTCATTTCCTAATGATAAAAGAGTCACTTGAACAACAGAACATAAAAATCTAAATCCTTAATGTACCTAATAACAGAGATTCAAAATATATGAAGCAAACTTACCCATCTTCAAGAAGAGATATACAAATCTATAGTCTATGTTGGAGATTAATGCCCATCTGTCAATAACTGAGCATGTAGAAACAACAGCAAAGTGGAGGAGACTAGAAAACCCATATTATCTACAAATTGCAAAATTGGAGGAGGCTAGGCAATCAGTATTATTTACAAATTGTACATGAAGCATTTACTGAGATATAACACATTCTGGGCCCTAAATTAAGGAAATTAGAATATTAGAAAAAGTTTGAAGTTAATTAAAAGAAAAACCTACTACACATTTATATTGGAAAAGAAAAACAGTCACAAATTAAAGGCCTCAGCTTATACACTGGACCTAGAAGAAGTACAGATGAGACCCAGAGTAAGCAGGAAACGGAAATAATGATCAGAGTGAAAGTCACTGAAACAATACACAAAACAGAAAACTCAAGAAAATTAAAAGGTAGTTCTTTGAGAAATTCGAGAAAATTAATAAGTTCCTAGCCAATTCAATCAATAAAAAAGAAGATAGAAACTACCAGTATCAGGAATAACAGACATAATATAACTACAGATTCTACATATATTACAATAAAGGATTACTATGAATAACTCTGCCAACGAACTCAACATAAATGAAACAGACAAATTTCTTGAAATATGCAAAATGAAAGCTCATTCAAAATAAATAACTTCAACGACCTAATGTCTATTCAATAAACTGTATTTCTAGTTAAAATCTATCACACAAAACAAGGAAACAAAAACTCATGCCCAGATGACTTAGGAATTCTTCCCAACATGTAGGGAGGAAATACCAATTTTACACAACTCTTCCAAAAAATATAGAAAAGGGACAGCTAACCTTCTGCGCTGCTGCTGCTGCTGCTGCTGCTAAGTCACGTTAGTGGTATCTGACTCTGTGCGACCCCATAGACGGCAGCCCACCAGGCTCCCCCGTCCCTGGGATTCTCCAGGCCAGAACACTGGAGTGGGTTGCCATTTCTTTCTCCAATGCATGAAAGTGAAAAGTGAAAGTGAAGTCACCCAGTCATGTCTGAGTCTTCGTGACCCCATGGATTGCAGCCTGCCAGGCTCCTCCACCCATGGTATTTTCCAGGCAAGAGTACTGGAGTGGGGTGCCATTAAACTTCTGTGATGTCAGCATTATTCCAAAAGTAAAATCAGATACAGGCATTACAAGAAAAGTATGGAGCAACATCCCTCATGAATATAAATACATATGACCAAAAAAACTGCACATGAAAAAAACCACGTAGTGATTTGGGTTGCAAATAACAGAAAACAAGTAGAAATAATGTAAAAAGAAAATCAACACTAAAAGGTTTTAGGATATGTCATTGAATCTGAGGAAGAGTTAAATGGAATCCCTCAGAAAGTGTGGGCAAGAGAGCAACTCCATAATCTTAGCCGTAGGAATCTGCCTGGTGGCTCAGACGGTAAAGAATCCACATGCAATGTGAGAGACCTGGGTTCAATCCCTGGGTTGGGAAGATCCCCTTGGGGAGGGCATGGCAACCCATTCCAGTATTCTTGTCTGGAGAATCCCCATGTACAGAGGAGCCTGACTGGCTACAGTCCATTGGGTGGAAGGCACATGGGGAATAGGGAGGGTCGCAAAGAGTCCGACACAACTGATCAATTAAGCACGCACACAGACATCCCTATAGAGCTCCATTATTAACCTGTCTCAGCTTTCAACTCATCTCTGTTTAGTTCTAAATTCTTCTGGGAAGCAATCTGATGAGCCTATCTTTGTTCATAATGTGCTGAATTTGGCACTGGGGTATGAGTACTACCATGATGGCGGTAGACTCAGTTTTATAATCCTGTGCATGACTATGGAGGAGGCAATTCCTAAGGAAGGGATGTCCAGGTGACTGCTATAAATTTCTGGAGATTGTAATGTTTCATTACTTAATAATGCAGACTAAAATTTAGAATCCAAGATATGAATGCTAAAATTGTTTCAAAATATGATTCTAAATTATCTTCATTTGATCTCACCTTGAAAAGGGAAAAAAAGTATTATAAAAGAAAAATGAGAACTAGTAAATCTTAACCTATATTAAAACATACTTCTCAAAAAATTGTCCTCTTAGATATCACCTATTTATCTTATCAGTTGGATAAATCTATACACCTTAACCTTTTGCAGCTGTTTCTGATGCAAATTTATACCCATGTGGCCCTGATGAAACTGAAATTGAAGGTGACTGTGTTTGTATCAGTTTGTTTTTAACAATGTATTTATAAACCAATAATTTCAAAAGGTTTTTATTTTCTGTAACTTACTTTATGTGTTGAATTATAGTAATATTCGACAAATAGTCTAGTGGATATCAAAAATAAAAATCACTCTATTATGCCTTTAAGAAATAGTCTTGGAACTGGCAGAGGTATAGAGAGTGGGGTATATTCATGTCCTACAGATATATGTGTATATTGGTAGAATCTTTTCATGAGAAAATCTGGCAATTCATCTCAACAGCCTTAAAAATTCACATGTATTTATATCTAGGAATTCCACTTTCAAAATCTACCTAAAGAAATATTTAAAGTTAGTTATAGGAGCATTTTTCAAATAATATGAAAAAAATTGCACATATCCAGTTCCTGCTGGTTAATTCAGTAGTTTTGATGCATGCATTATGATGAAATATCTGTAAACAATATTATAATTCAAGGACACATACTTTGACCTTAGTAGTAGTCTTGGTACTTTGTACCAAATAAGCTTGAAAGATAAACCCAAAAATGTTCATGGTGGTCCCTTCCCAATCAATATTTTTCATTTTCTAATTTAAATTTTTAAAAGTTATTTCAAATGTTAAGGCCCCCTTCCTGCAACAAAAAACTCTAAATAGTTTGTCTAATAAAATTTATGATGTCTAGCTAATAGGGGGCAGAAATTAAAATTATTTATTGAAACATTAAGCTGTGAAAAGAAGAGAAGCAAAAAGCAAAGTAGAAAAGGAAAGATATAAACATCTGAATGCACAGTTCCAAAGAATAGCAAGAAGAGATAAGAAAGCCTTCTTCAGCGATCAATGCAAAGAAATAGAGGAAAACAACAGAATGGGAAAGACTAGGGATCTCTTCAAGAAAATCAGAGATACCAAAGGAACATTTCATGCAAAGATGAGCTCGATAAAGGACAGAAATGGTATGGACTGAACAGAAGCAGAAGATATTAAGAAGAGATGGCAAGAATACACAGAAGAACTGTACAAAAAAGATCTTCACGACCCAGATAATCATGATGGTGTGGTCACTGACCTAGAGCCAGACATCCTGGAATGTGAAGTAAAGTGGGCCTTAGAAAGCATCACTACGAACAAAGCTAGTGGAGGTGATGGAATTCCAGTTGAGCTATTTCAAATTCTTAAAGATGACGCTGTGAAAGTGCTGCACTCCATATGCCAGCAAATTTGGAAAACTCAGCCGTGGCCACAGGACTGGAAAAGGTCAGTTTTCATTCCAATCCCAAAGAAAGGCAATGCCAAAGAATGCTCAAACTACCGCACAATTGCACTCATCTCACACACTAGTAAAGTAATGCTCAAAATTCTCCAAGCCAGGCTTCAGGAATATGTGAACCGTGAACTTCCTGATGTTCAAGTTGGTTTTAGAAAAGGCAGAGGAACCAGAGATCAAATTGCCAACATCTGCTGGATCATGGAAAAAGCAAGAGAGTTCCAGAAAAACATCTATTTCTGCTTTATTGACTATGCCAAAGCCTTTGACTGTGTGGATCACAATAAACTGTGGAAAATTCTGAAAGAGATGGGAATACCAGACCACCTGACCTGCCTCTTGAGAAATCTGTATGCAGGTCAGGAAGCAACAGTTAGAACTGGACATGGAACAACAGACTGGTTCCAAACTGGAAAAGGAGTACGTCAAGGCTGTATATTGTCACCCTGTTTATTTAACTTATATGCAGAGTACCTCATGAGAAACACTGGACTGGAAGAAACACAAACTGGAATCAAGATTGCCGGGAGAAATCTCAATAATCTCAGATATGCAGATGACACCACCCTTATGGCAGAAAGTGAAGAGGAACTCAAAAGCCTCTTGATGAAAGTGAAAGTAGAGAGTGAAAAAGTTGGCTTAAAGCTCAACATTCAGAAAACGAAGATCATGGCATCCAGTCCCACCACTTCATGGGAAATAGATGGGGAAACAGTGGAAACAATGTCAGACTTTATTTTTCTGGGCTCCAAAATCACTGCAGAGGTGACTGCAGCCATGAAATTAAAAGACGCTTACTCCTTGGAAGAAAAGTTATGACCAACCTAGATAGCATATTCAAAAGCAGAGACATTACTTTGCCAACAAAGGTTCGTCTAGTCAAGGCTATGGTTTTTCCTGTGGTCATGTATGGATGTGAGAGTTGGACTGTGAAGAAGGCTGAGCGCCGAAGAATTGATGCTTTTGAACTTGGTGTTGGAAAAGACTCTTGAGAGTCCCTTGGACTGCAAGGAGATCCAACCAGTCCATTCTGAAGGAGATCAGCCCTGGGATTTCTTTGGAAGGAATGATGCTAAAGCTGAAACTCCAGTACTTTGGCCACCTCATGCAAAGAGTTGACTCATTGGAAAAGACTCTGATGCTGGGAGGGATTGGGGGCAGGAGGAGAAGGGGACGACAGAGGATGAGATGGCTGGATGGCATCATTGACTCGATGGACGTGAGTGAACTCCGGGAGTTGGTGATGGACAGGGAGGCCTGGTGTGCTGCGATTCATGGGGTCACAAAGAGTCGGACACGACTGAGCGATTGAACTGAACTGAAACCATATTGACATAAAATGAATCAGGATAAATAATATAAAATTTAGATACCAGCTCTTTTTCTTTAAAAAGTGGTACTGGAATAATCCTCAAAGTAAATCACTCTGTGTTGTTTTTCTATGCCCTATTTCATTTGCAAATGGATTTTCCAGCCCATTTTTCTAGTGCTCTCTAAACAAGCAATTGTTGTATCTCAAAGTCTCAGTTTGATTAGACCCTGTTAGAATAAAATAATATCCTTAATAATAGAAACATTAACCATAAGTATAATTTTTTTTCTGCATTATAGACTTGGATTTTCTTTGTGATACACTTATATTAAAGTAAAATCACTTCTCCCTCTTGAATAAACAATAAATTTAAGCCACCTGTTATGATACTCAGAATATTTGTGTAATTGTAAAAATTGCAGTACAACGTCACACACAATTTGAGAAAGTAACGCTTGAATGAAAATATTGAGTCAAAAATTAACAGATACAGCTTCAGGATAAAATAGAGAATACATTACAGCAGGTGTTTTGTTAGAATTGACAAAGTGATAATTGTGCCTTTCAAGCAGAAATAATTTATCTGTTGTTGTTTTTGGAATCTTTTTGTTTATATTTTACCAAATGTTTTTTGATCTACATTCTTGCAAGCAGTGATTAGCTTACCCAAATAGAGGATGCCAAGTGATTCAAAAATTAATTTCATGATTTATTTTCTTTTCAGTCATTTGTTATCTCTTCCTAGGAATCAGTTCCATAGATAGTTCTTCCCTATTTGGAAATAAATTCAACATTTTTTTTTAGTTTATTTAATAGAAAATTTTCATTCAGATATGTAATTTTTCAAAAATCATATATACTCGAAAGTAGTCTATTATTTCCTTAAAATCTAGATAATGATTTGGCCTAATGTTTAAAATGTTTGGCAAAATAATTATTACTGAGATTAATTTGGGATGGTTCATTTGTTATTGGGATTTTGTAACTAGATGTCTAACAAATAATACTTTAAAATATCTGAAATTACATAACTTTGTTCCCCTCACATTTAGACTAAGGTCTCAGAATTTCCCAAAATCTACATTACAGAATTGAGAAAATTATTTTGTGATTATCGTAAATTAATTACAGTGCATATCACAGAAAATATTTGTATTTTTTAGGACATTTAAAAAAATCTTACTTTTAATATTTATCAGTCAGATATTTTTCTCTTTTCTAAAATAGAACAAAAAAAAAATCAAAAGGTATTTTGAAACATTTAGATTCCCCCAATTTAATCTTAAAAATGCCCAGGGCTAAAAATTGTAAAATCTTCCAGAGTTCCTCGAGAAACCTTAAACTTTTTTAACCTCAGAAAAATGAAAAGAATGACTATTGTTTAACACTTGATATTTTTCACTACTGCTCCTGCTGCTGCTAAGTTTCTTCAGTTGTGTCCGACTCTGCACGACCCCATAGACAGCAGCCCACCAGGCTCCTCTGTCCCTGGGATTCTCCAGGGAAGAACACTGGCGTGGGTTGCCATTTCCTTCTCTGAATATTTCCCACTAACATCGTGTAATCACTTCTGTAATGAACATCTCTTTCAACCCAGAGTAATGATGGATTGGGTTATGAGAGTAATTTATAGGAGTAAAAGGGTAAAGCATTTGATTTTGCATCATCATGACTATATTTATATCAGGAAATTATAGAGTAGAAATCTTATTTGTCCCTTTTTTTTAGAAAAGATAATTGCTTAACAGAAAGTAAATTCCTTTTCAAGAGCTAGACTTTTCAAGAGTAGTCATATTCAACATGCATTAATACAAGCTTGATAAGCTGACATATTTCTCTGCTATTAATATCTATGAGATTATGAGTCAAAGTAAGAATATGGTACTTTGCTGATTGCCAGAGAATAATTATTTTTCTAAATGTATTTTACTTTTCCTTAATATAAATCCCTGAGTTACAGTCTTCATGAGCTTTCCCGTAACAACTCTTTAAGATGACCAACTGCAAATTTTCTCCCACCAGGTCAGCTGTCTGTGTCATTAGCACCACCACCTCCAGGAAGGCCAGAGGTTGTGGTGGAGCTTATTGAGTCCAGGCTTTTCTGTAGGTGTGCTTTTGATGTTTTCCCTACAAACAGCTTGGTGGGATTTCACATAGCTTGGTCTAGGCTTTCTTCTCAAGAAATCAGAGAAGAACTGAAACAAGAGACCACAGTTCAGGCATTCTCTCTTTTAGAATTGGATGGTATAAATCTCAGACTTGGAGACAGGGTATGTTCAAAAAGTTGGATTTTCTTTTATTTTCATAAATGTGTTAATTTTTAAAAATGGATTTTAAAATTGGAAGTGGGGATGAATTGGGACATTAGCATTGACACATATATAGTCATGTAAAATAGATAGCTAGTGGGAACCTGCTACAAAGCACAGGGAGCTCAGCTCAGTGCTCTGAATGACCTAGATGGGTGAGGAGGGTCAGGGAGGTCCAAGAGGGAGGTGATATATGTATACTTAGAGCTGATTCACTTCATTGTGCAACAGAAACTAACACAGCATGGTAAAGCAATTATACTCCAAGAAAAATGAAAAACAAAAATGTTAAAAAATATATATATTTAATATAAGCTTTATCCTCAGGATATAAAGCACAATGTTTTTCTTTTAATTTTTTTCTTGGAAGTTGTGCCAACTCCGGTGATAACTGGATTAATCAGTAATCTTAGTGACTTTATATGAGTATCTGCTTTAGTAATTCACTGATTATTATCAAGGAACCCTTATGAATTTATGTCCCTTTCTTGTTTTAAAATATAATTTTATTCTGGAAAAAAGTTTCTATTTTTTCAATGATAATATCATTTATTATCCACCTTTAAAACATCTTAAGTACAAAGTCTACAAAACACTGATTTATGTTGAGGTTTATATAATTAATATTTTATAATGGACTTTTTCTCAATTTTCAAGCAAGCTTTTAAATTACTTTTTTCTATTATATCTTATGCACAATCTACCAAAAGTTAGAGTTAAGTATTTTAATAATTTATCCATATGTCTTCCAGAATTGTGTTGGTAAATGACTATTTGTTAACTGTATTCATAGATATTTTGTAGTGCTTCTGTCTTTTTCTTGGAGAACCCACATGTACAAAGTTTAGCCATCGAAAGCCGAGAATTTTTTGCCGGCATTAAGGTATGTAGCAGTGGGTATAGATTTGAAAGATTATTCCTCTGGAACTGTGTTTTCCACATTGTGATCTGTGGCTGCTGGTTCCAGAACCACATCACAGACTCCATGCTGAGACCCAGGAGTTTGTATTTTTTGAGAAATAGCTCAAATAATTCTAGTGCCAGTGAGCTCTGAGGGCCTGTTACTGAACTACAGTTGGAATATACTTGCTTTTTTTTTTTCTTTCAGAAAAAAATTCTGTCTGCCTTGAACCAGAATCATGAAGGCAGGCTTCAACCAGACTGCCTAAAATGTGTTGTGGAACCAAACTGTGCCTAAACTCTAAACATTACAGCAACTCCATGAACTCTTCTGTGCATTGCTGATGTATTTAAGGGTTTGGTTTTAATTGATCTTGTTTAGTTAAAAAATTCTAGTGTTTATTGCTATCATCAGCTCACTCAGCAAAACAGGAGCTATAGAGGGGAATGCCCTTTCAAAATTATTATATCTTAGAAATAAATTATATTTTAACATGATTGCTTTACATGTTTTCTTACACCAGTTACAACCTGAGCACTATATCTGAAGATGGGAATGAATACCAGTTGAGGATAGAGAGCACAGTTCCTATTGTTTGTCCTACTGGATTCAGTGAGCTTGATCAGGAGTGCAAAATCTCATTAAAACTGACAACTGTTGATCAAGGTAATATGCTAAATCCATTTCATTATTATATTTCAAATACTAACCAGTCCTTTTTTCCCTTCAGGAAGTCACTGGAGTGCACTCATATAATTAATTATATTGCATGTTTACATCATTTTACAACTCAATCATGTTAATAATACTGGGCCAAATTTATGATTGCCAAAGCAATCTATATTGCAGTCCACATTTATCCCTCCAGGGCTCAAAGCACAAGTTAGGAAAAAAAGACAATAATAAACAGTCTCCACATTGTTATCTTTCTCTTCCTCCTCTTTTTTCTCTTTCTCCTTCTCCTCATCCTTCCACTTACTCTTCTCTTTGTTTTGTTTTCAGAGATTGAGGGACACACTGGTCTTTAAGATCTTCCAAGTCATCCCTAATGAGGAAGGTGTGATAAGTTATGCTAAAAGTTCAAGCTTATGTAACACAAATCTCATAATGCATTCTTCCCACTCTGCTCTCTAATGTAAGCTCATGTTTGAGATGTTTTGCTTTCAAATTCTTCCATTTGAATTACTGGTTATGGAGATTGTATGACACGGTCACATGCATGTCACTGTCACAGCCACAGAGAGAGCTGAAATTCCCCCTCAGAACAAGACAGACTAGGAGAGGACAAACTGTCTATAGCAGTGACTGGGTTGATTGGGTTCTTTGTTTTTCCCTTAAGCCTCTGATATAGGGACCAATCAAGTAAAATATAAATAAAATAATTTTCAAGAGAGATTACAACTCTGTTCATATATTAATACCTTTTTCACCATAGGGCATACAATTTTATTTAGTAAATACACCAAGTGCAATGTATCTAGGTCTTCACATCTGTATTACGCTTAATTAAATCAGAGAAACAAAAGGATAAAAATGCTAAGAGAGATTGCCTTATAGGAAGTACTCACCCAGAAAAAGAGACAACTACAGAGATAGAAAAAAGAATCAAAAGAAGCTATCCCAACATGCTTGACACTCAACAGGCTTAGGTAACACCCAACTATTCCCTCGGATTTCAGGAGCAACATAAGCAATACTTTATTTTTAAATACAACCCAGGATATGAAATTAAACCCTCTCTCTCAGGCTGTTTGACATGTCTACCTCAAGCTATTTGCTTATTGTGTATTTTTGCATAATATGCAAATTTTACTAAAGTTTATGGGGAATAATAGGAAGAGGGTGATGTTATTGACATCTTCCAAAATTGTGTTAGGCAAAGATTTCCTTCCAAGTGTAAAGTATATTTGCTTGCTCTAAATTCTTTCAACATGATAAGCACTGCTAAAATAATACAAAAACAGCCTAAATATATTCCTACATTTTAGAAGTTTATCTGTTATTTGTCAATTAAAAACAATTTCCTTTTTTTCTGGATAAAATTTATTTCATCCTGATATTCTTCATCTCATCTTCTTTAAGTATATTTTCATTATATCTCTACTCCTATAGAGCAGAAGTTGGTGTCTCCTACCATATTTCTGGGCTTTGCAGGTAGAGCTAGTGGTAATGAACTGGCCTGCCAATGCAGGAGACTTAAGAGAGCTGGGTTCGATCTCTGGGTTAGGAGGATCCCCTGGAGGAGGAAGTGGCAACCCATTCTAGTATTGTTGCCTAGAGAATCCCATGGACTGAGGAGCCTGGTGGGCTACAGTCCATAGCGTTGCCAAGAGTCAAACATGGTTGCGTCTCTGAGCACACACATGCACTGTATTTCTAGAAAGACCCCACTGCTTTTTCACAGTCTTAAAAAGAACAGTACTTGGCCCTCATATCATAGACTAGGGGGAATTATGTCTGTGGTTCTATCTAAGCAAGATATATTTCATATTCACCTTAGGGAGATGGCTAAGAGTTTAGATGTTTCTGTTATTATGTATATGGGAAAAGTATATATTCCTAGGGAAACAAAATGTATGAAGAGAAAAATTTTTCAGGAACTTAGAATCCATGCAGTGAGCCTATCTCAGATGGACTTTTGGTGGACTCTATCCATTTTGTTTAGTTATACAAATTTCTAGAGTTCCTTCCTCCTCTTTTCTTTCCAACTTATTTCTGTGTGTGTTTTTTGTTCCAAGGCAAAAAGCACCTCAAGGTTCTGAATATACTGGGACATTTGGAAGGTGAAAAGAGACTGAGGATTTATTTCTGGTGTGGAATTACTTAGTTTTGATTTTTCTGTTTTTTAAAATGATGAACTCTGTATCAATAATTAAATCTGCTTGGTGAACTCTATTTCAGTAATCATTGCTATCCCTCAACAATGGATAGATAGAATATAAGTTCAAGCCCTAAGATTTATCTGTACCCAAGGCCTAAAAGAATTAGAAAGAAAAAATTAATGATGTTTCATAGTGTTAGAATTACATTGTTTTCTTTACAGAAACAAAAATAAATTTTATATTGCTTCTAAATTATTTCCAAGAGCATATGAATTTATAACCTATGAAAAATAGTAATATGTATGTATATATGTTTACACACATGTTGATTAACTATTTGTAAAGATCAGGTAGAGTTCAATAGCTTTGGTTTATTCAGACAGAAATTACCAATATATTTTTAAGTAAGAGGAAATAATTTAAGAATAAATTCTGAATTCACTGTTCTATGTTATTATGGATTTTGGTTGGTAGTTTCTCTTAGGAAAATTTTCTGTGTATTTTTTTCACTAAAATAGGTACAGAACAGCTAGGCTTAAATTTGGCCCTGTCTTCCCGTCGCGTGGACCTTCGTCGGACGTCATCCTGTGCTAACGGAACCTGCAGCCACGCTTTTGTCTACTATACTGCAGTTACACGTTTTTCACAAGATGGGAATAGAGTCACAAATATTGTAGTAGAACCTATAGTTCATGAGAATTTCCTGTGGAACAGCTATATTCCAGACAGCATCCAGGTTTACAAATTATAAAAACCTTTTTATAAACTAAGCTTTAAAAATATATGTATTTTATCACTATACCTTATAAACTTTTTATCTCAAAATTATTTAATGAGCTATTTCAGTTTTTAAATGATTCCTACCTTAATAACTATGATAAAACAGTAGCTAATTAAAAATTCACTGTTTGTTAGAAAATGTATTGTATATCTCTAAATAACAATTAATAGTAATATTTAGGGAAAATTTCTTTGCTTTTAAGATCAGAGTGAAAGATGTCCCAACTGCTTACTGCTATTCATTTACTGATCCACATATAATCACCTTTGATGGCAGGTAGGTTCCTGAAAGCTTTCTCCTTTGGTAGTTTGTGTTTTTCTTGGATTTTGTTGCTTTGTTTTAAACATTATACTATTTTTTTTTCTTAGTCCTCTTCACTGAAGGATTAAAAAGGAAGGCATGTATGGACATCACGGTTTTGTTTCTAAATATTTGTTCATGTGAAATGTTTTTTGCCCTAAAATCTAGTTCTTTTTAAATATACAGAATAATTGTGAAGCTGAGTTTGTAAAAGTGAAGATTCTTATAAATACAGTAATTTTAGCTTGACCATTTACTTATCATAATGATTAAATTATCTATTCTAGAGATATGTACTGTATCACATTTCTACATGATATTGAAATAATAATATTGAATGTTTAGGTAAGATGATTAAGCTAACACATATAATTATTTT
Source organism: Bos javanicus (assembly GCF_032452875.1). Lineage (NCBI taxonomy): Eukaryota > Metazoa > Chordata > Mammalia > Artiodactyla > Bovidae > Bos > Bos javanicus. The sequence continues at coordinate 21,034,870 of NC_083871.1, read as the reverse complement.
AAAAATTAACCACTTCTAATTCATTGCAAGAATACTCAGGGGAAAAACTGTTGTAGCTATCATGAATATCTGGATGTCTGCCTTTGGAACTTAAACTGAGCAAAATGACCCAACAGTAACCTAAACTAGCTTGCTATTAATACCTGAATAGAAGGATTTAAACTCAGTTATACTGTTTTGGGAAATACATGATTTTAAGATGTTGCTAAAGAAATAATAAGAATACCTCTTCATTGAGTCATAATATTCTTTGTGATAGAAGGTCATTTCTTCTTTAAAAAATTATAATGTGATCATTGTTAATAAAATTATTTAATATCAGCAAGAACATGTAGAGCCCCTCACCAATAACAAGTGAAATTCCAAAAGTCTGAAAAGGTATTGAAAGGTTGTAGGCGGTAACCCACATACAACAATCTTTTATGATTATAATTAAATTAAATTAAATTCTTTATGATTATAGCTAAACTTAGAAGCTTTAGTGGAAAAACCTGGAGAAAGCATAGTGGCTATTAATTTAATTTGTTATCATTCAACAATATTAACCATGTAACAACTAAGTGGCAAACCACACTCTTAAGTGCTGGAGTATGGCAGTGCACAAACAGACAAACGTCCCCTAGCCTCCTGAGGCTTACGTTTGTATGGGTGGAGAGAGACACACGACAAAGTATGTAGTGTATCTGAGGGGAAAGAAAGCAGTGTCACAAAGAGAAGGCTGAAAGTGGGGACTGACTGAAGCGATGACACAGAAGAAAAATGCACTGAGAGAGATTTGGGTGTTTATTACTACCTTGTTTCATTTAGTAATCTACAAATAATTGTTGTGATGTATAAAGCTATTAGAATACAGATTTTCCATTCTTGCATCAAAATATATTGAATGCATATAAATACATTTAATATGTATATTTAGTTTATAACATACTGTTGTGATATTTTATACCAATTCTTAATGCAATTGACTTCTGTTAATGATAGGATATATGATAACTTCAAGACTGGAACATTTGTGCTTTATAAGAGTATGTCACGTGATTTTGAAGTCCATGTACGTCAGTGGGACTGTGGAAGCTTTCACTATCCTGTGTCATGTAACTGCGGCTTTGTTGCCAAAGAAGAAGGTGATGTAGTTACTTTCGATATGTGCAGTGGTCAGCTACATGAATCACAGCCATATTTATTTGCAAAGAGCCAAGATGTAATCAGCAATATCAAGATAAGTGAATCTTAGGAAGAAAAGTCATAGTATGTATGATTCTTCACTGTTAAAAGTATTTTTTGTTTTTTTCTACTGATTTTGGATTCAAATCTGAATTTCATCTATATTAAATTAGGTGCCATTATTTTCCAATGTTAATTTTTTTAAGAAAATAACTTACCAATTAACACTGATCTCAGAATACATTTTTTTTCACTTACCACACAAATAGACACAACAAAGTTCAAACTGTCAAATCTAAGTGCCTTATTTTAAGATTTCAGTATGATAACAATGGATTATTCATAAAAAATATTTTTATAACATCCAGTAAACAGTATATTAGGCAGAGATGAAATACATAATTAAGAATAAATATTTACGAGTAACTATTTTTGAAATGAATACAGATGATTCTGCTTCAGGAATAAACTGATAGATACATGAAAGAGATTAGAAAATCAAGAAATAGACCTAATGTTATATATTTTAAAATACTACTTAATATCTGTGAACTGATTATTTGTATTTTAAGGTCACCTTCCCTTCATCTTCCAAAAAAGTAAATTCCAGGTGAATGAAATTTAAAATTTAAATCAAAGTAGTAGAAGTTGCCAGGTCCAGCACAGCAGGTGAGAAAGACCTGAAACGGGGGCAAGCACCATAATGAAAAAACAGACCCATATAATTTGGCAAGTGGGGAGTCAGAGAGCCATCCTGCTGTCCATGGCAGGAAGACAAAATGGCTCCTTCCAGCCCTCACTTTTATTGGCAGAAGTCACATGAGATCATTAGGGAATAGCTATACTGGGAAGTTTGATTAGCGCAGGCTCTGCTGTTGATCAGGAATACAGGAATAACTTGTTTTGTTTCCATGGAGACGGACACAGGGGTAGGCAGTGAAGCGGAAGAGAGAGCTCTTCCTGACCCAAGAATGTCAGGTTAGCATGCTTACTAGGACAATCACGAGGGCGCGGTTTGCCGCACCCTTGAGTCATGGGGCAGGTTCTGGTCTCTACTCTGCCAGGCTGCAACAGAAAGTTTAAGTAAATGTTTTTATAGCATTGAGATGAGTAAGAATTTTTAACATAGCTTTATATATTTGAATTGTCATTAAAAACCAAAATGCAAATCAAAAAGGGAAAATACTGTTACATATAAAGCATAGTTAATATAGAAAGCACTCATACATCACTAATATAGTCAGCACTCCAATTAAAATGAGAAAACAATATAAATAGGCAATTCACAAAGAAATAAAACTGACTAATATACCCAGAAGTACAAATAATCAACAAAAATATGAAAATGTCAACCTCATTAGTTTATCAAAGAAATGAAGATCAAACACCTCTCATGCAAGACCAAGTGTAGACCATGTAGTTACAGACTTTCCAGAGAACATATGTATTATTCATATATTATGATCTGAACCTGTGCATGCCACTTTTTCAGGAAATTTTAGTTCTGAAAATTTGTCAAAGTAAAATAATCAAAGATGTGCAGAACCCTAGTGATACTCATTATATTTTTCCAAGAGGGAAAAAGTACAATTAATCAGTGATGAATAAACCATTTAACCAAAACCCTAAATATAATGCTGTCACATAATAGAACATTTTGTACTCATGAAAATTTTGGAGTAAATGTGGATTTATTGACAGGTGAAGAAGATATTAATGAAATGTAGGAGAGGTTTACAAAGCACTTGCATTAAGATATACTAGCTACCTCAGATTGAGTAGTACTGTAAAATTTGTTTGCTTTTGTATTTTTCTGCAGTGAACATTTAACTGATTTCATACAAAGGAGAAAAGCTCTGTTTTTAAATTTAAAAGTTTAAAAGGGAAGGAGAGTCAGACGAATAAAACACAGGTGGTGTGTTTTCAGTGATCTTCAACACAGACACCAAAGCGCCTGACCTGGGAGAGGGCTGAACCTCCTGTGAGGAGGCTCATGGATGACATAGGCTTTTAAGATGATTCAAGAAACCCCCTTGCTCCCATTCCCAGTTGCCCAAGCAACTTTCTGGTACAATTTGGCTTCTTATTCTATTTACCTACTGACTGCAAGAGAATACTGATTACCCACAGGAATCTGTTCTCTTCTGGAATTATATTTATCTGTGTAAATTAATTACTTGGCAGTCTAGCTCTACATGAAATAATTATTATCAGAGATATTATTTTGGAAACATTATCCTCAACATTTCTAGCTGTTTTAATTGTATAAAATATTTGCTTTAGTGTAAATTATTTAACAAAAGGAGCATAAACAAAATATCTCAGTGAAAGGATCAATATGGAGATTAAACTTCAATATATAAAATATATAAAGATAAAACTTTATATTTTGCTCATTTTACTAATATGCTTAGTTTTTTTTCTAATCTGTCTAAATGGTACTCATTATTTTGTCCCAGTAAATTAGAGGAAGACATTAGAAAGTCAGTTTGATTCTCATAATCATTAAACCAATAACTCCTGATTTTCCTCCTACCACCACCAACCTGCTCTTTTCCATCTCAGTAAATGCAAACTTCTTTCCTCAATTGTTCATGTTAAAAACTCATAGTCACTTTGACTTTTCTTTTTATATCAAGCCTCATGTTTGATCCATCAGAAGCAAATTCACCTCTAGTATCAAAGAATTTTATCTCTTTCCCTGCTACCAACTTAGTCCAAGCCACCATTATCTCTCCCTTAATTATTTTAGATTCTCTTAAAGTTTATTCTCCATGCAGTGATTCCTTTGAAATGTAAGTCAGACTGTACTATTCCTCTGCTTAAATCCCTTTGTTGGCTCTTCATCACTTTCAGAGTAAAATTGGCAGGCCCTACTATAGCTTAGAAGACTGTGTATAATCTGAGACTCCTCTCTCACTGAACTCATCCACCATTCCTCCATAGGTCATTACTTTCCAGTGTTCTCTAGTGGACGCTTTACTGTTCCTAATCAAGGCCAGCCTGCTTCTCCCTCAGGACCTTTGGACTTATCACTCCCTCTCACTGACACATTCTTCCACATATCTTCATGACTGACTTACTTGTCTTTTCTATTCAAATATCATATTATCATATAAAATCCTTCCATGGTCATTCTAAATAAAATAGTTTTTCCTCACACAACCCCATAGAATTTATCTCCCTTAATGCATTAATAGTTAATATACATTTTCTCCATTGTCTTGAAAATATACTTTTTCTCCACTGTCTTATGGGATACACTTCATATTTATTTTTTCTTTTTTGTCCTCTCATAATAGAATGTAAGTATCAGGAAGGCCAAGACTATTTTGTTCATGATTATATCTCCAACATCCAGAAGGGAAAGAGACACGTGTACCCCAATGTTCATCGCAGCACTGTTTATAATAGCCAAGACATGGAAGCAACCTAGATGTCCATCAGCAGATGAATGGATAAGAAAGCTGTGGTACATATACACAATGGAGTATTACTCAGCCATTAAAAAGAATACATTTGAATCAGTTCTAATTAGGTGGATGAAACTGGAGCCTATTATACAGAGTGAAGTAAGCCAGAAGGAAAAACATAAATACAGTATACTAACGAATATATATGGAATTTAGAAAGATGGTAACAATAACCCTGTGTACGAGACAGCAAAAGAGACACTGATGTATAGAACAGTCTTATGGACTCTGTGGGAGAGGGAGAGGGTGGGAAGATTTGGGAGAATGGCAATGAAACATGTAAAATATCATGTAGGAAACGAGTTGCCAGTCCAGGTTCGATGCATGATGCTGGATGCTTGGGGCTGGTGCACTGGGACGGCCCAGAGGGATGGTATGGGGAGGGAGGAGGGAGGAGGGTTCGGGATGGGGAGCACATGTATACCTGTGGCGGATTCATTTTGATATTTGGCAAAACTAATACAATTATGTAAAGTTTAAAAATAAAATAAAATTAGAGAAAAAAAAAAAGTTTCAAAAAAAAACAAACAAACAAAAAAAAGAATAACAGCAGAAAAATAGAAGTTGCTGTGTAAACATCTGAATATATAAAAGAATATTATTTTTCTAAATTTTCATAAATATTTTAGAACTCTAAATACAAATAGCAGGATTTTTATATCCTATTGCTTTTAAAGTTATATTCACGTAGATCTTGACAGTTCTTAAAGGATTCAATGACTTTATGCATTTATCTATTTTAATAGATAATGCATTTATCTATTTTAACCACTAGATCTTACTGATAGAGATAATGAATAATCTTGCCATGACCAGAAGGAGAGAAATACCATAAGAAGGTCATCTGACTCTGACTGATAAAGAAATTATTTTCTCCTACGACTGAGAAGTATACCTAAGATTATGGTATTAAGTATGACAGCAATAATACATAAAAATAGCAACAATACTGGGACAACAGCATGCACAAAATTTGATAATTCTTTCCTAAAATTTATGTTAAGAATTGTTTTTTAATTTAATACATTGCATTGCTAAATACATTATCTTATTACAAGGGCATTTTTTCATAACCTATTTTTATAAGAGCATTTTTTCTGTAACGTGTCTCTATGACATAAACCAAATGGCAAAAGCAAAACATACACAAGGTGGCAGTAATTTGTTAATACTTGTATTATTTGGTATCAAATATTATTAAAATATTAATTAAACCTGTATAATTGGGCACTGATAATATCTGTAATGCTATTTCTATTGGCTGAATAGTAGGTAGTACTTCTTTTAATACTAGATTACTGTTAACATGTAACTGTTTAATTAATGTGCTAAATAATATTGGGGATAGACTTTAAAATATTATTTTACATATGCTTTTAATTTTGGCCTTGAAAATAATTTTTTTTGGAGTTAAAGAAAATATGTTCTATTTTTTTAATCATTTTTTTCTGAAGACAAGGTTCCTGAGATTATAGAACTTGAGAATGCTGGATTCTGTAATATTTGAAAATATAACTGTGTGATGGTGAGAGTTTTTGGTCAAGGCTTCAAAGAATCACCTTCAATTAAATGTGAAGTTACTAAACTGAAGGTATGTTAATTATAATGTCAAAAACAATTAAGTTCATGAGTTATTCAGGTTAATTTTCTTTAGTTTGGAGTATCAATTAGCAACATAATCTCAAAGGATGTCATATCCTCAGAGAGCTGAACAGGAAAACTGTTAAGTTGCTTAACCATAAAGCTTCTCCTGTTTTTTATCATTTTTATTGAGGCATTAGCTCACTATTTCAGTCTCAATAAAAAATTAAAATAATATCAAATGATATCGGCGTCTTTATTGAAATGTAAAAACACAAAGAATGGAGGTCATTTTAATCGAAGACACTTTGTTTAAATTACAGGATTTAGAGATATGAACAATTTCCTTTTGCAAACCAAAAAGTTAGGAATAATTGTGCTCATCCTTTATATTTCCCTTAATATGGATTTCATATGGGAAAATTGCAAAAAAAAAAGTGTTTTTCTTTCTTGAAGCCACATAAGACAGACATGGTCACTCAGTTTTAATATTAGTGCATCAAATTATACTTTATTTTTGATGATATTTATATGATCTTCCTTTTATTTGTGGAATTTTAAGGAGCATTTTAAATTTAGAAAGTACTTATTATGTTGGGTAAGCTAGAAGCTTACAATAGTAAAACATAATTTAGCATTTTTTTTTACTTTTCTCTCAATTCATTCTGAGATGAGAATTTAAGGAGGAAATAACTTTTGTATGTGTCTTTGTCAAATAGTTATATGTAAGAGTTATGCTTATTGCAAGATTTTGAGTAGAGCCTTTCCAAATGAGCCATGAAATATTTTAACCTCAGTGAAATAATAAGACATGTAATAGAAAATGTAATATATATTATTTCATTCACTTTAGTGTTGCTCACGAAAGTTGTCATTATATTGTTCTTGGCAGAATAAACCACATGTTATCACCACATCATACCACATCACATCAAATGTGATCATCACAGTCCAATTAAGTGATCTGATGAGAGAATTTTATAGGTTTATATTCTCTTGGAAAGTACATTTTGTTCTTTCAGATATACTTTTTACTGTGATACTTCTTCTCATACTACTTCCCTCCTTCAAATATCTGATAAAGAGTATACTCTGGAATTCTCTAACTCTATACAGAACTATAGGAAAATATATATATATAATATATATATATATTAACAAGAATCAAAATTACATACATTAACTATTTTCTTTCTCACACTGTTTAGAATATTTATGTATTTTATTTGTAATACTGTTGGATTTCTTTTTATAGTATTTGTATTCCACTTTGAATTTCCTTCACACTCTGGTTGATTTTAGTTATATACTTATTTGGAAGGTATGTGATATATTATCGTGGTTCTAATAGTTGATGCCATACAAAAGGTATACACTGCAGAGAAGTGTCACTTTCTTCTCATCCTTGTGTTCCTCTCCCCATTGCTCCTTCTTTCCATCCTGTTCCCATCCATTTTCCAAAAGTATCCATTGTTTTCTTAGTTTATTCTTATTGTATTTCTTTTGCACAGAGGAGAATGTAAATTTCTTTTTTCCTATGAATGGTAGCATAATACAGATGTTCTTTTTTACTTTTGCAGTAGTCATTTTTAACAAGTTTTTGTCTAGAGCTCCATCCACCCAGTCATTTTCTTCATTCACCCTAAAAGCATCTAGGACTTTACAGAATCCAATTTTTAAGAACTGGATCACTTAAGTGATCCAGAATTAAGAATCCCGTCACTTACTGATAGGATTAAACTTAAGTTGCTATCCTAGAAACCAATGACCCTTCATGATCCAGCTATTGTCTGTTTTTCCAGGTGTGAACTCCTGTACTCTAGGAAAATCCCATGCTTTTTTCTGCATTACTGTTTTTTCACATGGTATCCCCCTCCAGGCTTCCTAAATTGCACTCATCTATTTCTGCTCCCAGTATCCAAAAGGCAGTCTCCTTTTTCACTTTCAAGAGAAGTGCTGTTCCTTTTTTGAAGCCTTCCTTGACCACCCTAGTTAGACTTAGCGGCTTCTTTCTCTCATTACACCTTATTTGAATCTTGGTTATAACAATAAGAAAGTATTTTGTTTTTCTTTCCTCTGTGATCTCTTTCTTTTAGAATATTCTCATTCCATCAACAGTGTAAGAGGGTTCCCTTTTCTCCACACCCTCTCCAGCATTTATTATTTGTAGACTTTCGGATCGCAGCCATTCTGACTGGTGTGAAATGGTACCTCATAGTGGTTTTGATTTGCATTTCTCTGATAATGAGTGATGTTGAGCATCTTTTCATGTGTTTGTTAGCCATCTGTATGTCTTTTTTGGAGAAATGTCTATTTAGTTCTTTGGCCCATTTTTTGATTGGGTCGTTTATTTTTCTGGAGTTGAGCTGTAGGAGTTGCTTGTATATTTTTGAGATTAGTTGTTTGTATGGGGAGGGAGGAGGGAGGAGGGTTCGGGATGGGGAACACATGTATACCTGTGGCGGATTCATTTTGATATTTGGCAAAACTAATATAATTATGTAAAGTTTAAAAATAAAATAAAATTGGACGAATAAAAAAATAAATAAATGAAATTCCAAAAAAAAAAAAAAAAGAATATTCTCATTCCATATGAAAGAAAGTGAGTGTTAGTCACTTAGTTGTGTCTGACTCTTTGTGACTCTATGGACTGTAGCCCACCAGGTCCATGGGATTTTCCAGGCAAGAATACTGGAGTGGGTTGCCATTCCCTTCCCCAGGGATCCAACCCAGGTCTCCTGCATTCAGGCAGACTCTTTACCGTCTGAGCCACTAGGGATTCCATACAGATACTCACAAAATATTGTTGAATGGAAAAGAAAGAGAACCCTGTTTATTCTTCATTTGGAGTAGGCTTTCTAAACAGAAGAGTGGAAATAACCCCTGTATTCCTGGTCATTGCCTGGAGTCTTGTTTCAACACCCAAAACCAAAACAAGAGTCCATACATCCATCTAAGTGTCAATATCATGACTACCCTCTGATGATTGTTGTCATCCCCCTCTGCTGGAAGGGAATCACTGATTTATCTGCTAGGCCAGACTGTACACAGTCCCTTAAACATGGAGATGTGTTATGGGGCTCACTCTTTCAGCAAGATAGCTTCTGCTAGCCATAGACTAGTATGTTCTTGCTTTTTTTTCCCTGCTGACCTGTAATATTGAAACATCAGTATACTCCTATTTCTGAGCCCTTAAAAACATTCCAAGGCATAAACTTTTTAAATATCTGAACCTAAATTTTAGTAATAAAATATATCCTTTTTCTGTGTTGTTATGTAGCCAGAACGTTATTCTTGCTTTACTTCTTTAGATACCAATGCAATTCAATACTGAAAAATAGTATTTAAAGTTTAAGTATGATATGACGTTGAGTTATTAAATGTGGTGAATTGGTTAGAATATATTTAGTTTTAAGTTACATAAATTGAACTAGCTTGAGCAAAATGATATTATGAGGAAAATGCATTTTTCACAAAACCCCAATAGGAACCTGACTGCTGAATTCTCGGGAAAAAAAGAATTAAACTTGGGACTTAAACACCATGAAGACTCAGTTTGTCTGCATTTGTATGTGTGTGTGTATCTGTCATGGTCCTGCTTGTCTCTGTTTGTGAGCTTCATTTTTCCCTTTCACTAGGTATTACCTTTCTCCAAGTGTGATAAACATGGCCATCAACAGCTCCATAGCTTTTTATCTTGTAACTCAAGCCTCCAGGCTGGCTTAACATCCTCTATGGTACGAAGTTAAAACATCTGAAATAAGCATTGGCATAGCTTTGGTCTACCTACGGACCAGTCAGATGTAGTCAAGGGAGGTGGGTCATGTAAGAAAATGAGAAGCCCTTTGAAAACCATGTATATGGAGGCAGAAAGGGCAGTTTCAAGTAGAAGATGGGGTCAAGAGAAGTGAAGGATTTTCTGGGTAGAAAACCAGTCTGCTATGTATCAACTACATAGTCAAAAATGTTTCTTCTTGCTACAAAAGTCATTACTTGGGATCCATTATTTATGGCTAATATTGGTAACTTATTTGATTTGAACCCACAAGAAGTGTGTGAGTCATTAAAAGCAATTTATATCAAATTAGGATGCATATGTATTCTGAATAAAACTGTCAATGTCAGTTTTCTTTCTTTATTATGCATTCCATTATACCAGGCACATATTTTAAAATTAATATTTTGGTTATATGTGACTCACTGGCAAAGCATTTCTATGATCTAACAGAGGTTAATTGATTTTTCATTACGCTTTCAGTTTAATAGCAGTAAATGGGTCCTTGAAGAGGCCCTCTACACATACACTGTTTTTCAAAACAGCAGGACTGTTGATTATCAGTTGCCCGCTGATGTTCAGCAGTCTAGTACCATAGATATAATGAGTGATAAACCAATCATGAAGTGGCAAATAAAGGTAAAAAAGAAAAGATATCCTCATATTTATAAATAAAATATTTATGTATTAAAATTTCATAATGAATTTATAATATTATACTTAGAACAAATTATCTGATTATAGAACTACATATATCTTGCAGGTATCTAACAATAGTTATAGGTTCAGTAATCCCAAAATAATGATCATATATGATGGAGCTTGTCAAGTTAGTGGTCTCTATGAAAAGGACTTGTGTACTAGATCAGATCAGATCGGTCGCTCAGTCATGTCTGACTCTTTGCGACCCCATGAATCGCAGCACGCCAGGCCTTCCTGTCCATCACCAACTCCCGGGTTCACTCAGATTCACGTCCATCGAGTCAGTGATGCCATCCAGCCATCTCATCCTCTGTCGTCCCCTTCTCCTCTTGCCCCCAATCCCTCCCAGCATCAGAGTCTTTTCCAATGAGTCAACTCTTCGCATGAGGTGGCCAAAGTACTGGAGTTTCAGCTTTAGCATCATTCCTTCCAAAGAAATCCCAGGGCTGATCTCCTTCAGAATGGACCAGTTGGATCTCCTTGCAGTCCAAGGGACTCTCAAGAGTCTTCTCCAACACCACAGTTCAAAAGCATCAATTCTTTGGCGCTCAGCCTTCTTCACAGTCCAACTCTCACATCCATACATGACCACAGGAAAAACCATAGCCTTGACTAGACAGATCTTTGTTGGCAAAGTAATGTCTCTGCTTTTGAATATGCTATCTAGGTTGGTCATAACTTTTCTTCCAAAGAGTAAGCTTCTTTTCATTTCATGGCTGCAGTCACCATCTGCAGTGATTTTGGAGCCCAGAAAAATAAAGTCTGACACTGTTTCCACTGTTTCCCCATCTATTTCCCATGAAGCGGTGGGACCGGATGCCATGATCTTCGTTTTCTGCATGTTGAGCTTTAAGGCAATTTTTTCACTCTCCTCTTTCACTTTCATCAAGAGGCTTTTTAGTTCCTCTTCACTTTCTGCCATAAGGGTGGTGTCATCTGCATATCTGAGGTTATTGATATTTCTCCCGGCAATCTTGATTCCAGTTTGTGTTTCTTCCAGCTCAGTGTTTCTCATGATGTACTCTGCATATAAGTTAAATAAACAGGGTGACAACATACAGCCTTGATGAAATCCTTTTCCTATTTGGAACCTGTCTGTTGTTCCATGTCCAGTTCTAACTGTTGCTTCCTGACCTGCATACAGATTTCTCAAGAGGCAGGTCAGGTGGTCTGGTATTCCCATCTCTTTCAGAATTTTCCACAGTTTATTGTGATCTACACAGTCAAAGGCTTTGGCATAGTCAATAAAGCAGAAATAGATGTTTTTCTGGAACTGTCTTGCTTTTTCTATGATCCAGTGGATGTTGGCAATTTGATCTCTGGTTCCTCTGCCATTTCTAAAACCAGCTTGAACATCAGGAAGTTCACGGTTCACATATTGCTGAAGCCTGGCTTGGAGAATTTTGAGCGTTACTTTACTAGCGTGTGAGATGAGTGCAATTGTGCGGTAGTTTGAGTATTCTTTGGCATTGCCTTTCTTTGGGATTGGAATGAAAACTGACCTTTTCCAGTCCTGTGGCCACTGCTGAGTTTTCCAAATTTGCTGGCATATTGAATGCAGCACTTTCACAGCATCATCTTTAAGGATTTGAAATAGCTCAACTGGAATTCCATCACCTCCACTAGTTTTGTTCGTAGTGATGCTTTCTAAGGCCCACTTGACTTCACATTCAAGGATGTCTGGCTCTAGGTCAGTAATCACACCATCGTGATTATCTGGGTTGTTAAGATCTTTTTTTGTACAGTTCTTCTGTGTATTCTTGCCATCTCTTCTTCATATCTTCTGCTTCTGTTAGGTCCATACCATTTTTGTCCTTTAACGAGCTCATCTTTTCATGAAATATTCCTTTGGTATCTCTGATTTTGTTGAAGAGATCCCTAGTCTTTCCCAGTCTGTTGTTTTCTTCTATTTCTTTGCATTGATCGCTGACGAAGGCTTTCTTGCTATTCTTTGGAACTCTGCATTCAGATGTTTATATCTTTCCTTTTCTCCTTTGCTCATTGCTACTCTTCTGTTCACAGCTATTTGTAAGGCCTCCCCAGACAGCCATTTTGCTTTTTTGCATTTCTTTTCTATAGGAATGGTCTTGATCCCTGTCTCTTGTACAATGTCACGAACCTCAGTCCATAGTTCATCAGGCACTCTATCTATCAGATCTAGGCCCTTAAATCTATTTCTCACTTCCACTGTATAATCATAAGGGATTTGATTTAGGTCATACCTGAATGGTCTAGTGGTTTTCCCCTACTTTCTTCAATTTCAGTCTGAATTTGGCAATAAGGAGTTCGTGGTCTGAGCCACAGTCAGCTCCTGGTCTTGTTTTTGCTGACTGTATAGAGCTTCTCCATCTTTGGCTGCAAAGACTATAATCAATCTGATTTCGGTGTTGACCATCTGGTGATGTCCATGTATAGAGTCTTCTCTTGTGTTTTGGAAGAGGGTGTTTGTTATGACCAGTGTATTTTCTTAGCAAAACTCTATTAGTCTTTGCCCTGCTTCATTCTGTATTCCAAGGCCAAATTTGCCTGTTACTCCAGGTGTTTCTTGACTTCCTACTTTTGCATTCCAGTCCCCTATAATGAAAAGGACATCTTTTTTGGGTGTTAGTTCTAAAAGGTCTTGTAGGTCTTCATAGAACCATTCAACTTCAGCTTCTTCAGCATTACTGGTTGGGGCATAGACTTGGATTACTGTGATATTGAATGGTTTGCCTTGGAAACGAACAGAGATCATACTGTCGTTTTTGAGATTGCATCCAAGTACTGCATTTTGGACTCTTTTGTTGACCATGATGGCCACTCCATTTCTTCTGAGGGATTCCTGCCCGCAGTGGTAGATATAATGGTCATATGAGTTAAATTCACCCATTCCAGTCCATTTCAGTTCGCTGATTCCTAGAATGTCGACATTCACTCTTGCCATCTCTTGTTTGACCACTTCCAATTTGCCTTGATTCATGGACCTAACATTCCAGGTTCCTATGAAATATTGCTCTTTACAGCATCAGACCTTGCTTCTGTCACCAGTCACATCCACAGCTGGGTATTGTTTTTGCTTTGGCTCCATCCCTTCATTCTTTCTGGAGTTATTTCTCCACTGATCTCCAGTAGCATATTGGGCACCTACTGACCTGGGGAGTTTCTCTTTCAGTATCCTATGATTTTGCCTTTTCATACTGTTCATGGGGTTCTCAAGGCAAGAATACTCAAGTGGTTTGCCATTCCCTTCTCCAGTGGACCACATTCTGTCAAATCTCTTCACCATGACCCGCCCATCTTGGATTGCCCCACGGGCATGGTTTAGTTTCATTGAGTTAGACAAGGCTGTGGTCCTAGTGTGATTAGATTGACTAGTTTTCTGTGAGTATGGTTTCAGTGTGTTTGACCTCTGATGCCCTCTTGCAACACCTACTGTCTTATTTGGGTTTCTCTTATCTTGGGCGTGCGGTATCTCTTCACGGCTGCTCCGGCAAAGTGCAGCCATTGCTCCTTATCTTGGATGAGGGGTATCTCCTCACCGCTGCCCTTCCTGACCTTCAATGTGGTATAGCTCCTCTAGGCCCTCCTGCGCCCGCGCAGCCATGGCTCCAGGTCACTCCTCTCGTTGCTGCCCCTGGTCTTGGGCGTGGGGGCGTGGGGTAGCTCCTCCCATCTGCTGCCCCTGGCCTCAGGCTTAGGGACGAGGGGTAGCTCCTCCCGGCCGCCTCCCCTGACCTCGGACGTGCAGTAGCTCCTCTCGGCTGTTCCCGTGCCATCGCAGTCTGGTACTCTCGGTCGCCTCCCCTGACCTCGGGCGTGGGGTAACTCCTCTTGGCCGCCGCCCTTTGGGCATGGGGTCCTCCCGGCTTCTGCCCCTGACCTCGGACGTGGCGCGCCCGTCGCAGCCACCTGCGCTATGCCGCGCCCGTTGCAGCCGCCAGGTATGTAACTTTTCCATTATTTTCACATTTGCATCATAGCTTTTTCATTTCCTGTGCTGCTGGAATATTAATGTAAGTTTTCACTTTCATATCACAAATACTAATAGAGAAAAGCCTTCTTCAAGGTTATTCAAGATTAAATCAAAATTGTTCTTCTGTCTATAACTCCTGTTAAAATGGCTGAGTTTCTGCCTTAAAAATTTTGAAGTGACAGGTTTACTCCTGAAACATCAAAACAAGAGGTTCAGGTTGAATTTTCTTTCCTACACACATTTTAAAAGTAGTAATAGTGATTTTCCAATAAAATGCTGCCTTATGGTTACTTTATCTTCTTTGTGGCAAATGACATGCATTTAGACAGAATTTGTAAAATGTGAAGGTAACACTTTCAAAGGGAGTTTCCTGTGGCCGCTAAGCTCATTGAACCATGCAAATATCTACCATTTAAGGGATAACAGAACAGCACAGCCTGAGCTGAAACTTCTCACCCATATCCTTTTTAATCTATATCCAGTCCACTAGGCTTATCAACAGGTTTCTTTTCTATGTCAGTTGCTGATTTAAGTGATACCATGTGTGTAATATCACCTGGCTCTTCAGAACTAAGAAGCATATAAAATAGTTTTCATGTATCTGTTGTTCGGTCACTAAGTCATGTCTGACTCTTTGTGCCCCCATAGACTGCAGCACGCCAGGCTTTCCTGTCCTTCACTATCTCCCAGAGTTTGCTCAAATTCATGTCCATTGAGTTGGTAATACTATAACCATTTCATCCTCTGCCTCCCTTTCCTCAGATTTTTAAAATTTTCTTCTTGAGATTAACAATCAGATCACATCAATAAGAAAGTTCTGTTTTTGAGAAGTTGTTTGATTTTCTTTCCCTCCAAATATTACATTTCCATATGTCCTGAAATAATTACTCTTCAAATGTTGTTATTCACAGTTGTTTTAACCTCTTGGGGCTATTTTGTTCTCATTTTTGTGCAGTGTTCCAAGTGATGTCAAGGAGATTTGGTAGAATGAGCAAGTTTATATATCCTGGACAAAATTTGATCTTCTTCCCAAGTTAAAAATGATTTCTACATTTATGATTACTTCTTTGCATGTCAGCATTTCTCTCCACTATTTGTGTAATAGCATCCATTATCAAGTATGGATGACTATGCCAGGGATCTAGTTTAGTCTTGCCATGTTCAAAGGACTAGTGGGCTCCTGGAGGAAGGGAGAATAACTATAAACCAATCTAATTCCTAGATATGCAGGGGAAAAGAGTCTGTTTTTATTTGTAAATAAAACACTTCCTGTGTGAGTTTAGCAGTAAAAAGAAAGAAAAGTGATGCTTTATTCCCATGTTATTTATAAATTTTCTTATTCCTTTCATATTGATCAGTTCCATTAACACATAGAGGAAATTATTTGTTTTCTAAGATGCATTTATGATCAGAATATACAAAAAAATGTTTTCTAAAGTGAAAAAAATGTTTGCTAATCAATACAGACTTATAAATTGCATTTGTTGGAATCATCAACATATATGTTGCTTTCTTTTATGTATTGTGTATTTTTTTTCCTAAACACTAACTAGTTGTATCTTGATTGGTGTTTTCCTTTTAAAAAATCTCCATTAGGAAAATGTTTGCATTATCAATGGACTCTGCTACATTGAAGGGGATAAAAATCCTACCAGCCCTTGTTCAATTTGTAGACCTAAAATTTCAAAATTTACATGGTCATTTTTAGAAAGTAAGTTATTCTTTTTAATCCAAATATTTAAAAACAATTTAAAATCATGGGTTACATAAATGTTTTTTTAAGATGAATACTGTGTAATTTAGGATTTTTCTTAATTGCATAATTTATTTTGCTGCAAGGAAATATAAGATGAAATGTTTTCATTATATATAATCTCTATGATTGAAGTACAATAGATATGGGATTTTTATTTTAATATGTAATAAAGAACACAAACCCAGCACTATTATTCTGTGACATTCTGAGCATAATATTGGGTATGGATGATTTCTGGATGCTTTGTTCCACCTAAAAAAACTACCCAAATTATAGTCATGTACCATATAATTTCTTTACTTCTTTAAATATAGCCATGTATGATTCGATATAGGTGTTTCTCACATTCTCTTTTTTAATAAGGCCAGGCATCACAAAATACAACAAGATATAATTACTCCCTGGTCCCATGTAATTTTATCTAAGGAGTCATAAAGCCTTACATTTACATAGTGCTTTGTAATGTCACCATGTACGTTATTGAAAGTGCAATTTTCATTATTGTGTTAGACCATATGAGACCATATGAGTCTCAGGTGCAAGACTTGGGATATTATGGGAAGAGTAGAAATGTGGGGAAGAATTTAGTGCAAGAAATAAGAGAAACACAATGTAACTTCTGAATTGGTGTCTTTTTTTAATGGCTTTGTTATGACTAATTCATCATAAATTCACAGTGTTCAAAGATATAAGGGGCATTGAATTATCTGTTCCAAGACCCCCATATTGAAAGGTGGGGAAATTAAAATCAGTCAGTATTATAAGGACATACAGGGGCAAGTTCAGTTCAGTTCAGTCGCTCAGTCGTGTCTGACTCTTTGCGACCCATGAATCGCAGCACACCAGGCCTCCCTGTCCATCACCAACTCCCGGAGTTCACACTCAGACTCACGTCCATCGAGTCAGTGATGCCATCCAGCCATCTCATCCTCTGTCATCCCCTTCTCCTCCTGCCCCCAATCCCTCCCAGCATCAGAGTCTTTTCCAATGAGTCAACTCTTTGCATGAGGTGGCCAAAGTACTGGAGTTTCAGCTTCAGCAACATTCCTTTCAAAGAAATCCCAAGGCTGATCTTCAGAATGGACTGGTTGGATCTCCTTGCAGTCCAAGGGACTCTCAAGAGTCTTCTCCAACACCACAGTTCAAAAGCATCAATCCTTCAGCACTCAGCTTTCTTCATAGTCCAACTCTCACATCCATACACGACCACAGGAAAAACCATAGCCTTGACTAGACGAACCTTTGTTGGCAAAGTAATGTCTCTGCTTTTGAATATGCTATCTAGGTTGGTCATAACTTTCCTTCCAAGGAGTAAGCGTCTTTTCATTTCATGGCTGCAGTCACCATCTGCAGTGATTTTGGAGCCCAAAAAAATAAAGTCAGCCACTGTTTCCCCATCTATTTGCCATGAAGTGATGGGACCAGATGCTATGATCTTAGTTTTCTGAATGTTGTGCTTTAAGCCAACTTTTTCACTCTCCTCTTTCACTTCCATCAAGAGGCTCTTTAGTTCTTCTTCCCTTTCTGCCATAAGAGTGGTGTCATATTCCTATCTAAGGTTATTGATATTTCTCCTGGCAATCTTGATTCCAGCTTGTGCCTCATCCAGCCCAGTGTTTCTTATGATGTACCCTGCATATAATTCAAATAAGCAGGGTGACAATATACAGCCTTGACATACTCCTTTACCTATTTGGAAACAGTATGTTGTTCCATGTCCAGTTCTAACTGTTGCTTCCTCACCTCTTCTTAATATCTTCTGCTTCTGTTTGGTCCATGCCATTTCTGTCCTTTATTGAGCCCATCTTTGCATGAAATGTTCCCTTGGTATCCCTAATTTTCTTTAAGAGATCTCTAGTCTTTCCCATTCTGTTGTTTTCCTCTATTTCTTTGCATTGATCGCTGAAGAAGGCTTTCTTATCTCTCTTTGCTATTCTTTGAAACTCTCCATTCAGATGCTTATATCTTTCCTTTTCTCCTTTGCTTTTCGCTTCTCTTCTTTTCACAGCTATTTGTAAGGCCTCCTCAGACAGCCATTTTGCTTTTTTGCATTTCTTTTCCATGGGGATGGTCTTGATCCCTGTCTCCTGTACAATGTCACGAACCTCTGTCCATAGTTTCTCAAGAGGCACATCAGG
The DNA here is from genome assembly GCF_032452875.1 of Bos javanicus. Classification (NCBI taxonomy): domain Eukaryota; kingdom Metazoa; phylum Chordata; class Mammalia; order Artiodactyla; family Bovidae; genus Bos; species Bos javanicus. The sequence goes on along the minus strand of NC_083871.1, from coordinate 21,016,329 downwards.
TGGTCTGGTATTCCTATCTCTTTCAGAATTTTCTACAGTTTATTGTGATCCACACAGTCAAATGCTTTGGTAGAGTCAATAAATCAGAAATAGATGTTTTTCTGGAACTGTCTTGCTTTTCTGATGATCCACCAGGATGTTGGCGATTTGATCTCTGGTTCCTCTGCCTTTTCTAAAACCAGCTTGAACATTAGGAAGTTCACAGTTCACATACTGATGTAGCCTGGCTTGGATAATTTTGAGCATCACTTTACTAGCGTGTGAGATGAGTGCAATTGTGCAGTAGTTTGAGCATTCTTTGGCATTGCCTTTCTTTGGGATTGGAATGAAAACTGACCTTTTCCAGTCCTGTGGCCATGGCTGAGTATTCCAAATTTGCTGACATATTGAGTGCAGCACTTTCATAGCATCATCTTTCAGGATTTGAAATAACTCAACTGGAATTCCATCACCTCCACTAGCTTTGTTCATAGTGATGCTTCCTAAGGCCCAGTTGACTTCACATTCCAGGATGTCTGGCTCTAGGTCAGTGATCATGCCATCATGATTATCTGGGTCGTGAAGATCTTTTTTGTACAGTTCTTCTGTGTATTTTTGCCACCTCTTCTTAATATCTTCTGCTTCTGTTTGGTCCATACCATTTCTGTCCTTTAACGAGCTCATCTTTGCATGAAATGTTGCCTTAGTATCTCTAATTTTCTTGTAGAGATCTCTAGTCTTTCCCATTCTGTTGTTTTCCTCTATTTCTTTGCATTGATCGCTGAGGAAGGCTTTCTTATCTCTCCTTGCTATTCTTTGGAACTCTGCATTCAGATGCTTATATCTTTCCTTTTCTCCTTTGCTTTTCGCTTCTCTTCTTTTCACAGCTATTTGTAAGGCCTCCTCAGACAGCCATTTTGCTTTTTTGCATTTCTTTTCCATGGGGATGGTCTTGATCCCTGTCTCCTGTATAATGTCATGAACCTCATTCCATAGTTCATCAGGCACTCTATCTATCAGATCTAGGCCCTTAAATAGTCTTGTTTTTGCTAATTCTATAAAGCTTCTCCATTTTTGGCTGCAAAGAATATAATTGATCTGATTTTGGTGTTGACAATCTGGTGATGTCCATGTGTAGAGTCTTCTCTTGTGTTGTTGGAAGAGGGTGTTTACTATGACTAGTGCATTTCCTTGGCAAAACTCTATTAGTCTTTGCCCTGCTTCATTCAGTATTCCAAGGCCAAATTTGCCTGTTACTCCAGGTTTCTTGACTTCCTACTTTTGCATTCCAGTCCCCTATAATGAAAAGGACATCTTTTTTTGGGTGTTAGTTCTAAAAGGTCTTGTAGGTCTTCATAGAACCGTTCAACTTCAGCTTCTTTAGCATTACTGGTTGGGGCATAGACTTGGATTACTGTGATACTGAACAGAGATCAATCTGTCATTTTTGAGATTGCATCCTAATATTGCATTCCAGACTCTTTTGTGGACTATGATGGCTACTCCATTTCTTCTAAGGGATTCCTGCCGGCAGTAGTAGATATAATGGTCATCTGAGTTAAATTCACCCATTCCAGTCCATCTTAGTTTGCTGATTCCTAGAATGTCGACGTTCACTCTTGCTATCTCCTGTTTGTCCACTTCCAGTTTGCCTTGATTCATGGACCTAACATTCCAGGTTTCTATGCAATATTGCTCTTTACAACATCAGACCTTGCTTCTATCACCAGTCACATCCACCACCTGGTGGCGTTTTTGCTTTGGCTCCATCCCTTCATTCTTTCTGGAGTTATTTCTCCACTGATCTCCAGTAGCATATTGGAGAAGCGCGCCGGCTGTGATGGACCTGGCAGAAGCGTGGCTGAGAGGAGCTACACCAAATCTGAGGTCAGGGGTGGCGGCCGAGAGGACCTATCCCAAGTCCGAGGTCAGGGGCGACAGCTGAGAGTGCCAGGCTGCGACGGCGCAGGAGGGGCCAAGAGGAGCTATCCCCAACCTGAGGCCAGGGGCGGCGGCCAAAAGGAGCAATCCCACATCCAAGGAGTGGTGGCTGCGTGGTCACAGGAGGGCAGAGAGGAGCTATTCCACGTTCAAGGTCAGGAGGGGCGACGGTGAGGAGATACCCCTCGTCCAAGGTAAGGAACAATGGCTGCGCTTTGCTGGAGCAGCTGTGAAGAGATACCCCACGTCCAAGGTAAGAGAAACCCAAGTAAGATGGTAGGTGTTGCAAGAGGGCATCAGAGGGCAGACACACTGAAACCATAATCACAGAAAACTAGTCAATCTAATCACACAGACCACAGCCTTGTCTAACTCAGTGAAACTAAGCCATGCCCGTGGGGCCACCGAAGATGGGCGGGTCATGGTGGAGAGGTCTGACAGAATGTGGTCCACTGGAGAAGGGAATGGCAAACCACTTCAGTATTCTTGCCTTGAAAACCCCACGAACAGTATGAAACAATATGAAAAGGCAAAATGATAGGATACTGAAAGAGGAACTCTCTAGGTTGGTAGGTGCCTAATATGCTACTGAGATCAGTGTATAATCATAAGGGATTTGATTTAGGTCATACTTGAATGTTCTAGTGGTTTTCTCCACTTTCTTTAACTTCAGTTTGAATTTGGCAATAAGGAGTTGATGATCTGAGCCACAGTCAGCTCCCAGCCTTGTTTTTGCTGTCTGTACAGAGCTTCTCCATCTTTGGCTGCAAAGAATATAATCGATCTGATTTTGGTGTTGACCATCTGGTGATGTCCATGTGTAGAGTCTTCTCTTGTGTTGTTGGAAGAGGGTGTTTGCTATGACCAGTGCGTTCTCTTGGCATAACTCTGTTAGCCTTTGCCCTGCTTCATTCTGTACTCCAAGATGCTTGTTAACACAAACTTGATCTTTTATTGTTGGTTGTTGCTTACTTAGTTTGTGGTAGACACAAAAATCAATAACTATAAAAGTAAATAAATTGCAGTTCTTAAAGTTCCTAAGTAGTGTAGGAAAGAGACACATACGTGTGAAGAACAAAGTTCATGGAAAGAATACAGGTGGTTGACACTGATTGGGTGAGTGTGACCATAGGAACATCTGTTAGCTCTGCTGCCATAACAGAATACCACAGACCGGGTGACTTAAACAGCAGAAATTTGTTTTCTTACAATTCTGGAAACTGGAAGCTTGAGATGAAGTTGCCAGCAGGGTTGGTTTCTGGCTTCTCTCCAAGTCCTATAGGATTCATGCCTTATGACCTCATTCAACTTTATTCACCTCCTTAAAAGTATCTCCAAATACAGCCACATTCAGGTTTAGGGCTTCCATGAATGAATTCTGGGGAACACAATTCAGTCCCTTAGAGAAGCATCTGCTGAAGAGGTGATGTGTAAGCTAGTTCTCTGATCTAATTTGCAAGGAGTTCAATGCACATGCATTTTTATATGTTCTTATTCACAGTGCTTTGGTTTCATAAGTTTAACTCTGATCTGTGTTTCGTGTATACATTTATAGTTGAAACACACTTTTTAAATGAATTTATTGCACATACTGTGGTTCTCACAAGGTCTGACAACAGTGTAACTAAGGAAGAGGATGGTATATATGCCAGAGACGGAGGAATGTTAAGCCAACAAATGGAAATGCCTTTATTAAGTAATTATTTTAGTTAAACTCTAATGACAAGTATTATCTCTCATTTGTTTTTCAGAAGATTCCCATATTTACCCCTCAGGAATTTTTATTTTCAAAAAGTTCTAAGATTATATAATGCATTTTACAGATTATCCTTTTTCTTGCTAATCTTTTGAATTCTCTGGTTTATATTCTAGATAAATGAGTCATGTTGTATTAGAAACAAATTACATAATTATTTAAGGTGATTTTAGAGAAACTTAGGGTTGGAAGTGATCATTCCAAACTTATATTCTATAAATTCCTGGTCATTCATCATCCACTCAAATGTGAAACTCACTGTTTCATAAGACCTTTTCTTCTTCGCAGTGCTTTCTTTATAACTCTTGTTTTATTCAGTAACACTCTATTATTCTTGCATATTTCTAATTACTTTTCTTTATGCCTTTGCATACTATGATGTCAGCTGTTTATCTTCCAAGATATTGCATTTGTTCATTTTGCAAGGTTTTGTTGATTATTGCAATATAGGAAATGTATCCTAATTTTAAAGTTATTCATGCACCCAGTTGCCTTATTTAACGCTATTTACACTCTTCTATGGTTTATTCTTGTCTTGATTTTGTCGGTAAAACATATTTTTGCAAATGGTGAGTTTGTCTCTATTTACTTTTTATAGTAACTAAGATTTAGTCTAACTTCATGATGTACCGACACTAAGCAAATATTTTTAATACATTATTTCAACTGATCCTCATAATAGCTATATATACTAACTCATTTCCATTTTACAAATGAGTAAACAGAGGCAGGAGAAGGCAATGACACCCCACTCCAGTTCTCTTGCCTGGAAAACCCCATGGACGGAGGAGCCTGGTGGGCTGCAGTCCATGGGGTCGCTAAGAGTCTGACACAACTGAGGGACTTCACTTTCACTTCTCACTTTCATGCATTGGAGAAGGAAATGGCAACCCACTCCAGTGTTCTTGCCTGGAGATTCCCAAGGACGAGGGAGCTTGGTGGGCTGCCGTCTATGGGGTCACACAGAGTCGGACACGACTGAAGCGACTTAGCAGCAGCAGCAGCAAACAGAGGCACTGATGGGTTAAGCAATACGTTTACAGAGTTCTTAAATTACAGAGGCAAAACTTGAACTTGAGCAATCTAACAGCCCTCTTCCAGCTCTCAAATTTATGTTCTGATTGTAGTGGCCGGGACCTCCGGTGCAAAGTGTGTAGGAATGTTTCTTAATAGTTTTGTTTCTTAATGGTTTTAGTGGGAATTCTTCCATGTTTTGCCCCTAAGTATGATATCACTACAGGTTTCTGCTGGAATTTTCCTTTTATTGGTTGCTTTCTCAGAATTCTCTGGTTTTAAGTCAGGAGTGGGTTTTACATTTTATCAAATGCTTTTTATCATCACTAACTATGTGCTATAACTTCTGTCCCCTGGATTAACTTTTTCAGAATGTTTTCATAATTTTCTTTTTTATTTATTTAGTTTTGACTGTGCTGGGTCTTTGTTGCTGTGAGGGCTTTTCTCTAGTTGTAGAGAGTAGAGGCTCCTCTCTAGTTATGGTGCCCAGGCTTCTCTTGATTGCAATGTCTTCTCTTGATTCAGAGCACAGTCTCCAGGGCAATCAGGTTTCAGTAGTTGTGGTGTGTGGACTCAGTAGTTGTGGTTTGTGGGTTTTAGAGCATAGGCTCAATATTTGTGGTGTACAGGCTTAGCTGCTCCATGGCATGTGGGATCTTCCAGGAACAGGGATTGAACCCATGTTTCCTGCATTGGCAGGCTGATTCTTTATCACTGAGCCACCAGGGAAGCCCTTTCAGACTTTTTTTTTCTTTTAACAAAAATGGATGTATCAAATTACTTTTTAACATGTTAATTTTTTCACTTATATCTTAATAAATTATGTTAGTTGAGATACAAGTCTATTTCATCCTGATGTGATAATATATAACTACACAGCTGCACTTGATTTATCTTAAATAAAACAGTATTTCATTTTAAATTTGTGTATTTTCAAAAATAATGCTGACTATAAGATTATGCCACTCTGATAAAATGTTGATGTTTCATCTCTTTGTGCATGTTCCAACAGTTTTGCAAAATAGTCTTTCCTTGAAATTTGGTAAAATTTTTTTTCCATTAGATCAGCTGTCCTGACATCATTTTAGGAGGTTATTTTAGATTGTTTTTCTATTTCTTTCAATGTAGTTTTTCTGTCATCTACTCTATCTTCTTCAGTTCATTTATATTTTGCAAAAACTCATCGAGATTTCAAATTCTCAGTTTAAAATTATATGTATTATTATATACTTTAAAATTATTTTCATGTATGTATCTTTTCTGTTTTCTTATCTACAGAGTTGTTTAGTTTTATCTTTCCATTGTTTGTTTTTGGATAAAACTTGCCAAAATCATTTTTTTTCAAATAATCATTGAAATTTACTTTTCTGTTGTTTATCTGTTTATAACTTTTCTTTGACTTTTTGTTGTTTTGTAAGAGTTTATTCTGGCCACTGATCCTTTACATAATGTGTACTTGAAAGTGTCTTTTCTATCTCTATGGCCTACCTTATCTATATTGTCTTTTTATGCAGAAATATTAAAACTTTAAACAAATACTTCTATACTGTTTTATATTCTGTGTTATCTTGTGTATCTAAATATATTACAAGTTCTCAGAGGGCAAGAATCATGTGTTGACTTTTTAATGCTGTAAGACTCCTAGAATAGCATTTATACATGCAATAGATTTAAACAAAAAATTTTTAATTGAAATATGCACGCATGCGAAGTCACTTCAGTCGTGTCAGACTCTGTGCGACCCTATGGACAGCAGCCCCCAGGCTCCTCTGTCCACAGGATTCTCTAGGCAAGAATACTGGAGTAGGTTGCCATTTCCTTCTCCAAAATAAAAGGATGAGCAGTATCTTATTAAAGATGGTATTCTTATACAAATCAAGTTCCCAAATGTGTTTCACACCAGTGTCCTGAATATTCGGGGAATAAAAGAAAGACCTCACATCTAGATGAAAACAAATGATCTGGAATTGGTTGCTAATATGTTACCAAACAGAAACTAGTTACCTCATTAGAATGATTCTCTAACAAGAGAACCAAAGGCAGAGAAAATATGCTAACATTGCAAAGAATCCTGAATTTAGGTTATATATGAGGATGAATGCCTTGAATGAGAAGGTTGCTTAATTTGGGATTAGATATTGAAGTATAATTGCTTTACAGAATTTTGTGGTTTTCTGTCATGTATCAACAAGAATCAGCCACAGGTACACCCATGTCCCCTCCCTCCAAGACCTCCCTCCCACCTCCCCCCACCTCCCCACCCCATCCCACCCTTCAGCCTGTTGCAGAGCCCCTGTTTGAGTTCTCTGAGTCATACAGCAAATTCCCATTGGCTATCTATTTTGCATATGGTATTGTAAATTTCTATGTTGCTCTCTGCATACATCTCGCCTTCTCCCTCCTCTCCTCCCACCATGTCCATAGGTCTGTTCTCTATGTCTGTTTATCCATTGCTTCCCTGAAAATAAATTTATCAGTGCCATTTCTTCAGATTCCATATAAATGTGTCAGTATAAGATATTTATATTTCTTTTTCTGACTTACTTCACTCTGTATAATAGGCACTAGTTTTGTCCACCTCATTAGAACAGATTCAAATGCATTCCTTTTTAATAAACTGTGGAAAATTCTGAAAGAGATGGGAATACCAGACCATCGGACCTGCCTCTTGAGAAATCTGTATGCAAGTCAGGAAGCAACAGTTAGAACTGGACATGGAACAATGGACTGGTTCCAAATAGGAAAAGGAGTACATCCAGGCTGTATATTGTCACCCTGCTTATTTAACTTATATGCAGAGTACATCATGAGAAACACTGGACTGGAAGAAGCACAAGCTGGAATCAAGATTGCCGGGAGAAATATCAATAACCTCAGACATGCAGACGACACCACCCTTATGGCAAAAGTGGAGAGGAACTCAAAAGCCTCTTGATGAAAGTGAAAGTGGAGAGTGAAAATGTTGGCTCAAAGCTCAACATTCAGAAAACGAAGATCATGGCATCCAGTCCCATCACTTCATGGGAAATAGATGGGGAAACAGTGTCAGAATTTTTGGGCTCCAAAATCACTGCAGATGGTGACTGCATCCATGAAATTAAAAGACACTTACTCCTTGGAAGGAAAGTTATGACCAACCTAGATAGCATATTCAAAAGCAGAGACATTACTTTGCCAACAAAGGTCCGGCTAGTCAAGGCTATGGTTTTTCCAGTGGTCATGTATGGATGTGAGAGTTGGACTGTGAAGAAGGCTGAGCACTGAAGAATTGATGCTTTTGAACTGTGGTGTTGGAGAAGATTCTTGAGAGTCCCTTGGACTGCAAGGAGATCCAACCAGTCCATTCTGAAGGAGATCAGCCCTGGGATTTCTTTGGAAGGAATGATGCTAAAGCTGAAACTCCAGTACTTTGGCCACCTCATGAGAAGAGTTGACTCATTAGAAACGACTCTGATGCTGGGAGGGATTGGGGGCAGGAGGAGAAGGGGACGACAAAGGATGAGATGGCTGGATGGCATCACTGACTCGATGGACGTGAGTCTGAGTGAACTCCGGGAGTTGGTGATGGACAGGGAGGCCTGGCGTGCTGCGATTCATGGGGTCACAAAGAGTCGGACATGACTGAGCGACTGAACTGAACTGAGGTGCTATCTCATTGTAATTTTGACTTGCATTTCTCTAATAATGAGTGATGTACATGTAATAGACTTCAAATGAAGGAATGAAATACCTAATGTTAAATACTACAGAAAGTGTTAGTCACTCAGTCGTGTCCAACCCTTTGCACCTCCATGGACTGTACCAGGCCAGGCTTCTCTGTCCGTAGAATTCTCCAGGCAAAAATACTGGTGTGGGTAGCCATTCTGTTCTCCAGGGGATCTTCCCCACCCAGGGATCAAACCCAGGTCTCCTGCAGTGCAGGCAGATTCCTTACCGTCTGAGCCACCAAAGAAGCTCTCTGTAGGTAGAGCAGAACATTAATAAATATTATGCTAACTGTGACTAACATCTTTTTCTTTTTTGGTTGTTAAATTTGCATCAACTGTCAACAGAACATTCACTACTTGGTGCGAGCTCAATCCACAGTCCTGCAACTACGAAAATGTTCTTGGCTGCAACCAACTACCTCTCACACTTCTCGTTAAAATCAATTACAACTCAAATTAATCATTCAAAGAAGGCTATTTCCCATCAGATATCAGATTTGAATATGTGGCTCATACCCCTAGTGCAAACCTCTTCCTGGAGGAGTTGGCAGTTCCTACAAACAACCATAGTTCTTTAAGCATTCACCTGAACAGTTCTCATGGTGAAGTATTACCCAGAGTCTCATCCAAACAGAAGCAAGAGAGTATAATTCTCAAACTAACAGGTCTGCCCAAGGTTATACACAGTATAAAAGGATGGGTTTACATCATCACTTATTACAGCCATCACTGTTTTGCCAGAAAAGCCTGGATTGACCAAAAGATCAAGTTGTGCTGAATCCCCTTGCTTTCTTGGTGTTTCCTGTGTGCCAACCACAGATGGTCACTTCCAGCGTGGACGCTGCCCCTTTGGATATTACGGAGATGGTAGCAATTGCAGAGGTAGTGTGACAACTCTTCAAATGTCACAAGGAAAACTATCTAGCTCACTGTTAAGTGCTTAAGAAGATACACCTTTCTATATATTACATTTTGTTTACTCCATTTAGTTCACTAACTTCTACTCATTTTATTTATTATTTGGGTATATTCTCTTCACATTTCAAAAAAATTAACACAAGTGTTGCTCAAATTTTTAATAATGTTGATACTAAAAAATATTATATAACACACTACAAATATATGAATTAATTACCTACTTGTTCTAGGGCCTTTGGAAATATTTTGTTTCTATTATGTCATATAATCCACAAGGACTCCATGTACTAGGTATTATTTTTCCCGTTATACAGAAAAGAAAGCACAACCGTACAGGGCCAACCGACACTCCTGGTAGCAAGCAGCTAGGTATAAAATAACAGTATGAATAACACTGTGGTCTGGGTTCTTTTCAGCTCACAGAGGGTATTTAGCCTTTAAATGACTAATCCTGCATTATTTGTATAAATTAAGTTTCTCTGTAATTCCTCCAGCTCTTAACAATAAAACAAGTTAGGCATCACTTTAATTTTGAAAGGATTGTTTACTTCTTTTCACAATCATCAGCATAGTTTTCTTTGATACAAATAAAACTTCTGGCTTAGAAGTTACATTTTAATGTTCATATTATTTTCTTGTGTGTGTGTGTGTGTTTTGATTTGTTTGAGACCAGCTTAAGAAACAGAGCTGTTAGGGTGTTCCTTTGTTCTGAGTTACCTTGAGGAACTTCATTGTTTTTTTTTTTTCTGTAGGAATAATGATAATAACCTTTAATTCTTACATGTTTATAACATAAAACTCCTTTTTATTAGCAAGTAAAACAACCTCAATCATTTCAGTTACTTCAAAAAGTGTTAAATGCCTAATAGAGTACATTGGGTTGTCAGAGAAGCTTAAGAAATAAGAACATATAAGCTTACGATGTGTTGCTGGCATTTTGCTCTTTGACATTCTGATTATCCCTGCCATTCACCAGCATTTAGCTAATTAGTATCTGACACTAAACTGCTCTCTGAAAGACTGAAATCCCTTTTATGGTTAGCAGCCACCATGTCCAACAGCAGATTTTCTATGGGACTAATTTCCTCATATGGTATGTTTTTCTTACCCTATTAATCATTTACCTCAGTCATCCTGGTAGTAAAACAAATATAAGGGGAAAAATAATTTTGTGAATGTTTGCAGTCATTATTGTTTAATAGCAATTTCAAATTTTCCAATTTCAGAGAATTTTACTTTTATTACAGAATTAAGTCTACAGGCAATGTGTATACACTGTATCTACAATTCAGCCTTTTTGCCTTGATTTTTCCAGCCATTTGTAAACATCCTTGGGGAAGAAACAGAGAGTGTGTTGCCACAAACATATGCAAATGCAAACCTGGTTACACCGGTTCTGACTGCCAAACTGATTAAGTATAGCTTTTATTTGTTTGCATAATGAATTTAATTGATAATTAATATTTCTAAGCCATGAGCTTTATTTTTTACAGCTGTATGTCATCCTGACTGCAAAAACCATGGAAAATGTATTAAGCCTAACATTTGTGAATGTTCCCCAGGACATGGAGCAATCTGTGATGAAGGTGATAATTCAAATTAAAAATCAAATAATAAAACCAAAATAATGCAATCTTTTAAAAGTGTTTTAAAGGTAATTCAGTTTTACTGTGTACATATTAATATGTACACAGTATATGTTAATATGTACATATTAATATGTATTAATGCTGGTGAGGGAGTCTAAGTTTTGTTAATGTTTATTAAAAATAATTTATTGAAGATTTAAAAAATTTAAATTTGCCAAATCAGAGAGCCAAAAAGCAATAGCTCATATATCTTTGGTAAAAGTATCTGCAGAAATATTTTTTTGATATTTAGTTATATGGAACCATATCCCTATAAATATTTTAGCTTCAAACAAAGGATATCTGCCTATTGAATAATTTCTCAAACATGGGTCCAAGGAACTGCTATTACCAAATAATTAGAAGGTATCAGGTAGCAAAAAGAAACCTAAAAAATCATTTTTAAAAACATGTTTATAGCCATATAATTTCATTGCCTTGGTTGAAATCTTAAATGGAGAGTTTAGGAAATGGCATTCCTAAAATGGATAATACTTTAAAGAAAAAAAGTTGTTAAATTTTTAAGTAATATTTTTAAAGAATACATATTAGTGAGTTGTACATATATAATTATTAATAAACTGAGAGCCTATTGTGTTTTCATGGCAAGGCAAGGCACAAATTAATAAATTACAGTAAACACAGAATGAACTAACAGAAACAGTATGAATAGCATAGAAAATAATTATAGAAATATAGAAGTGTTCTCTTTGTAGGGCAAGAATGTGTAACTCCAAGTCTCACTTTTCAGAAGAAACCTTAGATTGTGCATTTCCATCCAGTTAACCAAAAGTTTTATAAACCAAAACATGCTGATGATTTATAGGTGTCTACAGAGTGTGACCTCATAGTCAATCCCACAGAACTAGATTTCATGCTAAAATAGAACTAAGTTTACTATAAATTGCTCATAGCAGAAGGTTTTATTGTGCTTGTGCTTCATAAACATAAACTGACTGTTTCCAAATTAGGAGCTGATTTAACACAATCTGTGTCTGCAGAAGGCTGGAGACCACCTTGTCAACATGGTGGCACCTGCTTAGCTGGAAACCCCCACTTTTGCCCGTATGGTTTTGTAGGAATAAGGTGTGAAACAAGTAAGCAAAGCTCTCTTGCAGTCTAGTATAATGAAATTGCTCCTTGAAGAGTTGATTGCTCTAATGCTAACTGAGATAAACCCAAACCCTATGCAAAATATATGCCTTCATGATTTGCTATGATGATTACCATTCTGCATACCACTGAGAGCACTGGGTGCCAGTAGTAAGTAAGATAAAGAAGCTTGTTCTTAGAAACAACTCTTTTCTGGACTCTGTCCATGACCATTACTTTGAGATAATAAGAATTCTAATTTGTTGTGTGTGCATAGTTGCTCAGACATGTCCAACTCTTTGCGACCCATGATCTGTAGCCCATCCGGCTCCTCTGTCTGTGGGATTCTCCAGGCAAGAATACTGGAGTAGGTTTCCATTTCCTTCTCCAGGGGATCTTCCCAGCCCACGGATTGAACATGTCTCTTGCATCTCCTGCATTGGTGGTTGGGTTCTTTAGCACTTGTGCCACCTGGGAAGCCCCTCTAATTTGTTGGCTTATATACAAATTTATCTCATTTAATCTATGTCTATGATTACTTTCATTAGTAACAGTTTTCACAAATAGTCAACTCTTGCTTACTATTCATCTCAGTGATTTTCTACTTTCCCCATCTGTATTAACAGCAAACAATAAAGGTAACTGAATACGAAAACTGCGAACTATTTAAAGCCAAAAAATAAAATGTTTTTTATCTTTCTCTTTAATCTTATTCATTAGACTGTGGTTGGCAGTTATGAGCAACTAAGTCATAGCCTTTTCATACTGTTCATGGGGTTCTCAATTCATGGGGTCACAAAGAGTCAGACACGACTGAGCTACTGAACTGAACTGAAGTCATAGCCAATAAGATGACCAGTACCGAATCTAACTTACCTTTCTTTTAATTTATCCTATGATCTTAGTTGTCTGTAACAGGCACTGTGAAAATGGAGGCAAATGTCTTAAACCAGATGTCTGTGAGTGTAAGCCTGGCTGGTATGGACCTACTTGTAGCACAGGTAAAATCAGAAATATTTTCAATAAATATGTCAGTTGAAAGAAATTTAAGGTGCGTCAGTGGTTTAAGGTGCATCAATGGCTTAAGGATAAGGACTTGCAAAACATAAAACTAATCAGATGAGACTGGTATAGAGTTTTTATTTCAGATAGATTTTTAACACCCTGTCTCTCATATTCATTCATTATCTTTGTATACAACCATAGAATGTATTCCAGCTTTAATCTTATCCAACCCAACCAATACTTTCTTTTTTGGCTTTTATTTTTCCCTCATACTCTGCCTTATGGTGGAGAGAAACATATTTGTGTTGCATATTGAGGTCTCTTTGAAGATTTTTTTAAAAATCACAATGCAGACATTCTGTTTCGTTAAATATTCAAGCACTTCTGAGTTAACTGGACATCATAATGTTATTCTATTTATTACAGTATCAGGCTTAATTCCTTGGCAGTGGTGTTTGCCATTATCTGTTTAATCCATTGTGATCTAAGGACTTTTCTCAACATAAATTTAATTCAGTGTTTATAGCTTGACAACTATGTGTGAAGCATGATGCAAAGGGAAATAAAGATCAATTTGATTTTTTCCCATTACAAGTAGCATATCATTAGTGAAGGAGATACAGATTATAATTATAAAAAGCACTATGTTACAAGTTGGGTAACAAGTGACATAATAAATGTTTACCTTTCTGGAAGCAGAGGAAAGAGAAATTCATTCTGACAGGTGCAGTTAGGAATAAAATTGTAAACTTTGGAGAATTGGCAAAATCGGGATTAAAAATGGAATTTGGGGTGACTTTCAAAGTGGAACAAAGGGAAAGAAGCAAAAACAAAGTGTGTTTTTGAGTGTGCTAGGACTTGAGTGCAGTGTTCCTATTTGAATTGGCAAGATGACTTAAAATCATGACTGAATGTATTTGAGCAGATTACAGACTATCCTGTTTGTGTTGCTGAATTGCTTTCTCTTAACTTCCAATTGTTTTACCAACAATGCTTACCAAGGGCATTCTGAATTCTAATAACAGCTTCTACATTCTTAGCTTGGTAATAACTTAATGAACAAACTTTCAAAGCTATTATCTGGTTATTCCTCTCCTCTTATTTTGGAAAAGTCTAATTAATTATAGGTTATGGGTTTAAATGGCAGTAAAAATAAAATATTTCATTATGCACCATTCTGTACTTCAGGGCAGCTTCCATTTTTAAATAACAAAACTTTTATGGTCCTTCTCCCTCCTACTGTTTACCAGCTTTGTGTGACCCCGTTTGCCTCAATGGTGGTTCCTGTAATAAACCAAACACTTTCAGTTCAGTTCAGTCGCTCAGTCGTGTCCGCCTCTTTGGGACCCCATGAATCGCAGCACGCTAGCCTCCCTGTCCATCACCAACTTCTGTCCAAATGGATTCTTTGGTACACAGTGTCAGAGTGGTAATTATTCTTTCTTTATAAATAAAAAGGCAAAGGAAAAGTTAGACACAAACAGAGCTCTGAGTAAACAAACATAAGACAATTTTCAAAGGGGAAGATGTTATTTATTTACTCTATTTCTTGTGACATTGCAGTTTTGGTCACCAAATTACCAATTCACAGAAATATATGAGTTATTGTGTAAAATGTTTACTTATTCAACTTATGTTAGGCTCACAGCCTTGGTGCATTTGTAGGACCAAGGTGTGAAACAAATAAGCCAAGCTCTCTTGCAGTCTTTCATGTGCAATGGTGTCATTTTTGTTGCCTTCTCTGCAAAAATGTTTTATTTGCAGTCAATCTAATGTCTACTACTAATTTTATCTCATGATCTCTCTTGACTTTAGTTTCATTAAACACTTATGAAGAGACAGCTACACACAGCAGTGTGCCCAGTAATATGAGACATAAAGATGTACCGTTTACCCCATTTACGGCCTATGACTTTAACACTTTCACTCATTGAGTTAATGCTATAAGCTGTTTTTGTTTTTTTTTTCAGAATAATGGGCATGACCTGAAGTTAAGCACACAGGCATGAAATAATGTCAATAAATTAAGTTTTAAATCTGTTTTCTGCATCTTAGTAGTTTTGAGCCTATATGAATATAGAGTGGATTTTTAGTATATGATGTGATAATTTAACTTCTAAAATACATACTTTCTTTGTCATGTTACAGTTTGACTTCAATCCTGTTTTGTTTTGTTTTTTCACTTAGAGGTAGGTTAGGATTCTAAGATTGACACTGAGATGGAGAAGAAACCATCACTCTAATACTAGATATATTAAGCATTCAAAATGAGTTTTTCTAATTCAGATTTCTGTTAAGAAGCTAGGGTATGAACATGGAATGCAAAGACCAGGTTAAGGCAGATCTTAAAAATTAGGAGATTATTACTAAATGCATGTTTAAGAGTTTTAGGTAGAATTTTGAGTGGAGAATGTGAGAAAGGAAATAAAAAGCTATGCTTCTAATGCTATTTGCAATAGGTGTAAGATTTACTAAGAAAATTTATCCTCTAAAATGTATATGCTGACTATATAACTAAGTAAAGCAGGGACTCTAAATTACTAAATTGAACTAAAAATTGTCTAATGAACATGTCATGTTAAAATTTTTGGAGTTATCAGTCTTTATAATCTCCTAGTGGCATGGATATGACAAATTTATAGTTTCCAGGCCTTTACTTTCAAGTTTGAGCTAGACAGTTGCTGTCAGGTGTGAATGAGACTACAGTAGACCATATACAAGTACAGTCAGCACTTGGCATTAAGTAATGGTATTATTGTTATGATATGTTATAGAAAGTGCAGGGGAAAATATGGTCTTTATTTTTATTAAGTCACATCCCTTCTGAGCCCAAATAGAGGGAAGGGAAAATGGTATACATATTGAAAGCCACTGAATAAATTAGGCAGAATATGCTTAAAATAAGTATAAGGGGCATATACTGTGTATTCTATAGCATTTCAAAAGAGGGAGAGAGACACTGAGCTGAAAACAACACGAAAGGTTAACTATTAATAAGCAAGACTTAAAATGTGAGGCTGTGTGTGTGTTAGTTGCTCAGTTGTGTCCAATTCTTGGGACCCCATAGACTGTAGCCTGCCAGGCTCCATGGGATTCTCCAGGCAAGAATATTGGAGTGGGTTGCCATTTCCTTCTCCAGGGGATCTTCCCGACTCAGGAATCAAACCCAGGTCTCTGGCATTGCAGGCAGACTGAGCTATGAGGGAAGCCCAAAACATGAGGCTCAGTTCAGTTCAGTTCAGTCTCTCAGTCGTGTCCAACTCTTTGTGACCCCATGACTCGCAGCACGCCAGGCCTCCCTGTCCATCACCAACTCCTGGAATTCACCCAGACTCATGTCCATCGAGTCAGTGATGCCATCCAGCCATCTTATCCTCTGTCGTCCCCTTCTCCTCCTACCCCCAATCCCTCCCAGCATCAGAGTCTTTTCCAATGAGTCAACTCTTCACATGAGGTGGCCAAAGTACTGGAGTTTCAGCTTTAGCATCATTCCTTCCAAAGAAATCCCAGGGCTAATCTTCAGAATGGACTGGTTGGATGTCCTTGCAGTCCAAGGGACTCTCAAGAGTCTTCTCCAACACCACAGTTCAAAAGCATCAATTCTTCGGCGCTCAGCTTTCTTCACAGTCCAACTCTCACATCCATACATGACCACAGGAAAAACCACAGCCTTGACTAGCCGGACCTTTGTTGGCAAAGTAATGTCTCTGCTTTTGAATATGCTATCTAGGTTGGACATAAATTTCCTTCCAAGGAGTAAGCGTCTTTTAATTTCATGGCTGCAGTCACCATCTGCAGTGATTTTGGAGCCCAAAAAATAAAGTCTGACACTGTTTCCCCATCTATTTCCCATGAAGTGATGGGACTGGATGCCATGATCTTCATTTTCTGACTATTGAGCTTTAAGCCAACTTTTTCACTCTCCTCTTTCACTTTCATCAAGAGGCTTTTTAGTTCCTCTTCACTTTCTGCCATAAGGGTGGTGTCATCTGCATATCTGAGGTTATTGATATTTCTGCCTCATATCTTCCAATTTCCTTCATCCCTTAAATGCCATGAGCTCTTTCTATACACAAAGTAAGGCCAGATTACTTGGCTCATTTTGGAGTTTGATGGAAGATCCATCTGAGACTGGAGAATCTCATAAATATGTATACATGACTGGGTATTCTCCTAAACCTCCTTTTCTTAAAATGGGATTCGGGGTGGCACAATGAAGTCCATGTTTTATGCCATTTCTCTGTATTACTCTAATTATATATACTTTTTTGTATAGATGTAGTATTTATCAAGTTTTATAGAGTATATGAATACTGCCCATTATAAAAAGGTCTTTTATTCTTTTTATTTTTAAGTGTTAAATTCCTAACTACAGGTATTTCTTGTGGTGTTTTTGTAATGAATAATAGAAATAACCTTAAATTCAATAAGGATTGTTGTTGTTCAGTCGCTCAGTCGTATCTGACTCTTTGTGACCCCACGGACTGTAACCCACCAGGCTCCTCTCTCCATGGGACTCTCCTAGCAAGAATACTGGAGTGGGTTGCCATTTCCTTCTCCAGTGTAAGGATTAGAACGCAGAAAACTTAAGATCATTTCTCCATTATAAAAAGTACCAATAAAAATGCCAGAGAAAGGGAACTCAATCATTAACCAAAAAAGGCTCAGTCTAAAATAATGGATATTATTCATTTGCTAAAATCTTTCAGTTATATTGTTTTTATACAAAAAGTGTTACATTATTTTCACCTATGAATCTACTTGAAATCAGCTGGATTTTTCTTAGTGTTTGGAAATTTTCAAAAGGGGAATCTGTCCACAAATACGTTATTACCCAAACAAAACAACTGGGCATTCACTTTTACACCAAAAACTAAAATCCACTTAATCATCACTTAAGGAAAATTAAATTTAAAAATTTATAGGGAAGTTTGCCTTTGTATTACTATTTTTATATAACTGAATTTAATTGTCACATCAGGAAGAAGTATGACACAAGAAAAATCCTATAAATGATAGAAACATCAATTTCTGAACTCCATGGAACAGAACCATATACATAGAAGTTACTAGTATACTGTATTCAGGATTATCCAATAACTATTCTTGAAAAAGCTGATGATTTATTGTTAAAAAGATTTTTTCCCAGGCCCTGACAGGAATAAGTCACATATAAAGCTCTGTCTCTATGACCTCAGTAGGTACCTAAAAGTAACTTTAAAGTTTTTTCTAAACATATGACCAATTGTATGACCAATTTTTCTAACTTCCATAGGAACAGGTCTTATTTTGAGCTTGGTTTTGACTTATTTTCTTGTTTTTTTTTTTTTTCCCAGGTGATTTCACTCTTTACTTCAGAGTTTGGTGAAACATAAGATTAGATTCATAATATTTGTACTATCATACTGAAGGCTCCATTGGTTATGAACACTTCACCAATATATTTCCAAGTTTGCTAACCCACTAGCAATGTATGGCTATAAGCATTGTATTTTATGATTTAGAAATGATGGTTTTAACAACTTGCAGTTGTGATCTTTTATTTTACTATCTCATTTCTCTGCCTTATGTCCCCATAGATCACACACACATAATGCAACATATAATAAGTGAATATGTGATATTCACAGATTGCTGCCATATGTTCTTTTAGCTATCTGCCAGCCTCCCTGTAAGAATGGTGGTCACTGCATGAGAAATAATGTGTGCGTCTGTTCTGAAGGATACACTGGTAGGAGATGCCAAAAAAGTAAGACACTACTAAATATGTTTGCCAGCTACAGGTAAAGCAAACATATTAATAGCAAAGCTACTGATATTTAAGGACTAATACTTCATGCTTTTATCTCCAGGTATCTGTGTTCCCATGTGCATTAATGGAGGAAAGCGTGTGGGACCAAGCCTTTGCTCTTGTCCTTCTGGCTGGACAGGGAAACAGTGCAACACACGTAAGGGAAATGCCCTTAAAAGGCTAAAGTCCACATGGGAACGTAAAGCAGGACTTCAAAGAGCATGTTCCTTGTTTTTTGTTTCCTTGCTTTTATTTTTTCTTATTTAGTCCTACTTTAGAATTTATCTTTTTTTTTTTTTTTAGAATTAATCTTTTTTATTTCACTCTTCTTCCATTTCCCAGTGCAAAGCAATTCTCCTTCCATTGGTTTATTACTGGACTTGCCTAAACTTCTAAATCCAAAAGGTCCTAATTTCATATTACAAAATATGTATAAGCTTTCCTAGGAAATTCAGTTAGCATCAGTTGCATCAGTGTTTCAACTTTAAAACTGTTTTCCATAAATGTCTCTTGGAATGTTAACATCAAACAAACTCCTCTGCCTTGTATCAAAATAAATCACTTAATTAAAAAAAATATATATATTTTAAAAATAGAGTAAAATGCCAGTTCCTCTGAACTCTTTCTTTCTAATTAGCAGAAGTACAGGGTATCCTGTATTTTCCAGTCTAGCCAATACAGTTGCCAGGATAAATGACATGTATTTAAGTCTTGGTTTCAGTTATAAGTAGGAGTCAGGGGAAGTTTTTTAAAAAATTACTGATTTCTTGGCCCTGTCTCAGACCAGTTCAGAACCTCCTGAGAGGTTTTATTGCTTTCAATCTAGTTCTTGAGATGATGGCAGTTCTCATTCAAATGTTTCATTTTTTCCATAAAAGTCTAACAATGGGAAAAAGGTAAGGGGAAAAATTCTTTAATCATTGATGTTTTAACTGTTTCTCTTTTTTCTTTAATGAAAATTGTTGTGGCTTATGGTAGGATTTGACTAGTAAATTAAGTTTTAAACTTATTTATTTTTCCATTTGCAGCAATCTGCTTTCAGAAATGTAAAAGTGGTGGTGAATGTATCACTCCCAGCATATGCCATTGTCCCACCACATGGGCAGGAGCACAGTGTCAAACACCTAAGCCTACACAACTCACTTTCTACTCTGTGTTCTGAATTTGAATCTATTCTAATTATTAAATAAAGTATAGCTTTAAGAGAAATATATATAGAAAAATAAATCCCAGTATGCTGATTCATTAAAGTTTTAGAAATGGAGGGATGTCTTATCCGTTTCTCTACCTATTTAAAAAGGAATGTGTGGTATGTTATATTAATGTTTTGTGTAGCTTAGAAAGATCCAAAGTATAATCTGTGGGGTGTCAGTGAATTCCTCTTAGGTGGACTTAAGAATTTTTTGTTTTTCATTTTAAAAGATCTTTCTTTCTTTTTCTTCTAGTTTTATTGCAATATAATTGACATTCTGCACTGTATAAGGTGTACAACATAATGATTTTACTTACATATATCATGAAATGATTACCACAATGTTTAGTGAATATTCATCTCATACAGGTACAATATTAAAGAATTTTTTAAAAAAAAGTATCTTTCCCTTGTGATGAGAACTTTTACTCTCTTATAAGCTTTTGTATATAATGTACAGTGGTGTTAATTGTATTTATCATGTTGTACATTTCATCCTCAGTACTTATTTAACTAGAAGTTTGTAACTTTTGACTGCTTTCCTCCAAGGGGGAATTAGATGAAGAAGGTTTTAATATATAGTTTAAATATTTTTCTATATTATAGGGTAGATACATATCTATCATGGAAATCAGACAAAATATGAAAAATTTTTAAAAAATAAATCTCTCCAAATTCCTTCACCCAGAACTAGTTTCTTCCTTGATTTTCTCATCTTAGCTATTTCCACTTTTAGTCATAAATTTTTACATAGATGGGATTTCATGCTAAAGAGAAAAATCAAATTTTATGTAATTTTGAAATTTATGTAAACTTGAAATACATCTTAAAATATGAACAAATATTGACTTAATGGGAAAAACAGAAAATCTCCTCAAAGTACTTTCAAATGTTCAATAACTACATAATATAAAAACTGGTAATGCAAATGTATTATAAACTGAAATTATACAATTGTAAAATGACTATTTTTTTACTAAAAATACCTGCTCTGCTTTTCAGTATGCTTGAACCACACTCATTTCCATTTGTCAGAGATTCTGCATATAATTTTTATGACTCTTGGAGTTTATTTTATTATTAATCACTACTCACTTCTCAATCTAGTAAAATATTTTCAAAGAAATCATTAAGTGCTAGCACTTATGTAAGAAATATGTGCTCAAAAATCAGTAATTCACATTGAAAGTCAGATGTGATAAACTGCTATAAAAAGGAACACTCGATTTGGCCTACTCATTCTGGGAGGGGCTGTGTGGACCATGAGAGAATGATGAGATGCTAAAAGCACGGGAATGTGAAAATATGCTCCAGTGCTTGTGAACTCAGGTACTTGAGCACAGTCTGAAGATGTGCACCCTGTTTTTGCACCTTGTAGCTTCTGTGTGAGTTTTTAAAAGTCCCCTTCCTCAAAAATGCTTTACTTCTATCTGGAAACTGTCTAAATACTGATGATGTTATTTATACAAGTTGTTTTACTGCCATCTTTTGGAAAAATTGTTGTAATAAATATTAAGTCTATGATGTCTGTGATATGAACAGTGTTTAGTTAGCTGTGGAACCTCATCCTTTACACAACCTGCTCAGCTGTACACAATAGCTCTGATAAAAACATATCTTTCAATGTTGCATTTATACTAGAGGGAGTATTATTCTTATATATGCAAGCTTCAAATATGAACTATTTAAACAGATACTTCTCCCGTGAAAAATAACTGTATTGTATATAATTTTACATCATGCCTATATTTAGTCAGTATTACTTAAAAGTGTTTCAGAGTCCTTAGAAACATAATTTTAAATGATATATTAAATTCCATAATATAAATACTATAATTCACTTGACCTTTCCTCTCATGTTGAACATTTCTGTTATTTACAAACTGCTACTATTATAAGAATTTTTCTCTATAGGTGGGTAGGTAGGTAAATGATGGAGGAAAAAAAAGACAAAAGATAAACAGATATTGAAATAGATATAGGTATTTTAAAGCTGCATAGGAAGAGATTTTAAAGAAGAAATTTCTAGTAGAGATAATATGAAAATCTTTAGGAAGCTTCCAATAGAGTGGTTTCACATTAAACTTCCACTGAAGTGAAGTTGCTCAGTTGTGTCTGACTCTTTGTGACCCCATGGACTGTAGCCTACCAGGCTTCTCTGTCCATGGGATTCTCTAGGCAAGAATACTGGAGTGGGTTGCCATTCCCTTCTCCAGGGGATCTTGCCAACCCAGGGATCGAACCCTGGTCTCCGATATTGGAGGCAGACACTTTAAATCTCTGAGCCACCAGGGAAGCCTTCCATCAGGAGTACATAAAACTTCCATTAGTAGTACATAAAATTGTCTGTTTTTCCATATGTTGGTCAGTACTGAGTTGCCCCTTTTAAATTTTTGCTAAAAAAGTTTTACTAAAAAGCAAATTATGAATGCTGATTTGAATCTCCTCTCTAGAAAACAAAAAGATCTGTTTTAAATACTTTAAAATATAGCCAATGAAAATGTTTGCTTTAATAATATTGATATCTTTATGAAATAGTAAAACTGTTGTGTTGTATTGCACACTGGTTGCAGAAATATAGTAGTGCAATTGGTCATTCATTGATTCTTATGACTGTTTTATAGCCAAGTTGCTGAATGGCTTCAGGCCTTTGGAATTGTCTGAAGCATTTGTGTTAAAAGACAGTAACTGTAAAAACTTGTGTATTACAGCAATTTGCAATTAAAAGTGTCTTTATGGAGGCATATGTGTACTCCCCAACATATGTTCTTGCCGCACTGGATATTCTGGAGTCAAATGTGAAAAGAAAATACAGGTATTTTACAGTTTAAACAAAGATTGTATTAGATATTGACACCTGCCATCAACTGGGATATTCAGTTGATAGATACAGTAATTTATACCTGTTAATGCTTTTTGTTCTTTTACTTCTAAAATAGAAAATATACAAGATTTTACTGTTTTCCTCTAAAACTAGAAATCATATCATTTTTGTGTCATTATAGAGTTATCTTGTAGAATTTTCATGTGCACTTATGGAATTTCAGTGTGTAGATAACAACCATCAAACATTATATAATATTTCATGACACCAGAGCTGAAAGAGAGCAAGTATCTCACAATATAGATTTACGACACCAGTAATTTATATTTGGTCAAATACTAGTTAAAAAGACCACCTTCACCCTTTAAAAAAATTTTACCACCTTTACATCAGGGAATCACTACTTCACTGATGGGAGGAGGCGTGTTTCTAAACATGTTCAGCGGATCATATGCCACTGAAGCATTGAATATCCTCATTCCTTTCCTTGATAATAGTTCTCTCTCTTCATTTGCGTGCAAGCATGCTAAGTCACTTCAGTCCTGTCTGGCTCTTTGCAAACATGGACTGTAGCCTGCCAGGCTCCTCTGACCATGAGGTTTCTCAGGCAAGAATACTGGAGTGGGTCGCCGTGCCCACCTCCAGGGGACCTTCCCAACTCAGGGATGCAACTCACATCTACTCAGGGATGCAACTCACATCTACTCAGGGATGCAACTCACATCTCTTGTGTCTTCTGCATTGGTAGGCAGGTTCTGAAAAACTAGCACCACCTGGGAAGCCCCTCTCTTCTTTTACTTGATGTATGTTCAGTTGTGTCCTGCTCTTTGTGACTCTGTGGACTATAGCCTGCCAGGCTCCTCTGTCCATGGGATTTTCCAGGCAAAAATAACTGGAGCAGGTTGCCAAAAAACCATTTCAGGGAAAACAATTTTAAAAACTCTTCATATCATTAGAATTAGGATTTCTTTGTATTTTGAAAATCAAGAAAGCAATAAGACTTTCTTGCAGTTTCTGAAGCTGTACCCCCCCCCCATGTGAACTATAAAGCCAGTGCTATGTAAACATCTATTTTAAAAGTTTCTATGATTGTATCAGCACTAGTAAAATGAAATTGAATTTTTTAGGCCTCCAATTTTAAATTTCTAAATATCACCAGCCAAGGTATTTTTTCAGTCCTGATTCCTACACAATCACAATTGCAGCAGAACTCTCCAAAAATTTCTTAATCTATTGGTTTAGTTGCTAACTTGTGTCTGACTCTTGTGACCCCACAGACTGTAGCCTGCCAGGCTCCTCTGTCCATGGGATTCTCCAAGCAAGAATACTGGAGTGGGTTGCCATTTCCTTCTCCAGGGGATCTTCGCGACCCAGGGATAGAACCCGGGTCTCCTGCACTGCAGGCAGATTCTTTTATCAACTGAGCTACTATCTATTAGATTTCCTCTTAAAAAGCAATTATATGCTATTTAACACTTCAAAAAATCCAAGGGTCTTGAATATCAGAGTACTCTGGCGTATATTATATTTTGAAAAATGATAAGGAATTTTATTCCTGAAGATACTGAATGAGACTGGCTTGGTGGCAAAGTGGATATGTATATATGTCTTTCTCCTAGCAGTGGTGTTCCTCATGGAAGTTCCTCATCATGGTGTTCCTCATCTCCGTTTTGAGAAAAACAAGATCGTAATAGTATTATGGTTTGAAAACTAGAAAACAAAAGTTACCGAGTATTTGATCAGCTATTATTGAGAAAAATAAATATTTTAATATAAAAGTTTAAGTTAAGGCAGTCTGAATATACTTTGAGATTTTTTTATGGCACAGAAAACCCTATGACCTCAAAAGCTTTCAAGTCCACTTTGACATACTAAACTACTTCTCTATGTTCTATTTTTATGTATTTCTTTACTATCCAAATCCTTCCTCATATGACTACTAGCAGATCATCATCCCCATTTATGTTTCTGAGATCCATCTGGAACCATATTAAGGAAAGAAAAAACACGAGGTCATGGGGCAAATGAAACAAAAAGAGTTAGCTCAAGGACCACATGTCCTGCTGTGTTGTAACCTGCTCTCCCAAGCTCTTATGGGTTGCTAGAATTTCAATGAAAGAAACAAAGAATTACTAGCTAGAAAGAAGACATGGAGAAAGAGGAAATGGGGAAGGGAGGTGCTAAAGAGGGTAGTTTGATGAACAGCTTTGAGAGATTTCATAACCTGCTGCCTAACTGCCAAGTGTATTTCTTACATCCCTGCCACTTGTTTGCTCTGTGACCTTGGGCAAGGTATCACACCCCACCCTGAGCCTTAATTGTTTTCATCTGTAATATGGAGCTTATATGGGGTTGTCATAGGATTAAATATGTTAAAGTATGTGAAGTACCTAGAACAGTGCCTGGCATGTAGAAAACACTATGTAAGTTTGTTGGTGGTTACACTGAATAGAAGAATAGAGAGAGGTGGAGAAAGAAAAGGATGGACAAAGAGACCTGAGAGGAAATTTTGCAATACATGAATGTCAAAAGTCTTTTCCTAGAGAATATAAAAATACTTATTTGGTTTTATGGAGCATGGATATTTCTTGAATATAACCCTTTACCAAGATGGAATCATATATAATTGTATGCAAGCTCCATTAAGTCACAAGTATTTTGACATTTAAATATGATCTTGATTAGATCTCAATTTTATGAGAGCAGTTCTTAGTCTCTAGTGCTTTATGTCAGGAGGAAGAAGGCAGCAAATAATGAGTCAGAATTACCTAGTTTTCTAATATTCTCTGAAACTTGATTTCCCTCTTTCTACTGCAGGTCAAATACCATTGAGTAATATCAAGTATAAGAACGGACATTTTTATTCAGAAGAAGTTGAAGTTAATTATTAATACTTGAAGTTTATTTGAACATCATTCTTAAAGCTCTTTTAAAGGTTGAAGAAACTAATAAAAACAGACTGGTCTTAGTTGTCATTGTTAGAGAAAAGGAAAGGAGAAATCCAGATAATCAAATTTTTACTTTGACTTGTGATTTGTTATTAACATATTGAAATGATGTTTTTGACAGTCACAATATTTAATAAACTGAATATTTTCCTTGTCTTTACTGTGACAGTGTCTTTATCATCTGGGACCAGTCAGCATCACAGAAGGCATCTGACGTATCCAGATATAAAGTGTTAATGCAAAATTAGGAACTCTCAGGACTGCTGGAAGAGCCTTGGTGGGGATGGGGGAGACTAGGGAAGAGGTCAGGAAAGCAGCTGCTGAAGGTCAGAGAAATTGAGAATGAAGATGTCACTTTAATTCCAAGCATCTAACAGCAAACACCTTTGAAGAAATAATGGCTTCCTATTCATGCCCAGCTTCTGACTCTCTGGAAGGCTCTTTTCATTGGTGAACTCTAACCCAGAACCACACAGAGAAGGGGTTCTGGAAAATGTGCTCCTATCCTTAGGAGGAAGTGACAGTGATGCCAAGGGAACAAAAGTGAGCTCACACGGGACATATTGAAAGCTCTGCATCTTACTCCTTTGGACTATATTCTGGAGGTAAAGTTATTACTTTTCAGTGATAAAAAACCATGTTTAGTTTGGTCTGTTTATTTTTCATCTCTACTCTTTCTGCTGCTCTGACGTGTACCATTTCTGGAGAGCGGGGAAGAAATAATGGAGTTTGGAGTTTTAAAAGACTCATTTGGTCACTGTGTTTTCTGTGAAAAGGTCCTTTATTCATCCATTCTTTTCGGTACCATCATCTATTTTGATGCAGAAATGAGAGAAACTGTCACAAAATCAAATCCGCCTATAAATATCAAAAGAGATTTGAATACTTCATAAAAGAAAAGTAGATTGACATGATTGTTAAAGAAGTGGGAATGTCAACAAAGAATACATAAATAACTGAAAGCTCTATTTCAGAGATGCAAATAATTATACATTAACTAGAGTTATAACACTTCTTTTTCTCTATTATATTTGACCTCAAACTTCATTATCTTTTTCAAAAAACATTTTATTTTAATTTGAACATGCCTATTAAATCATATGAGTTTACAAAACTCATTCTGTTTTTTTAAATGGAAAGACTAAGCATTCCTAGGCCATGTCTAAAATTACAAGACAAAGTAATACATTGTTAGAATAAAATTATTGCCTAACTTTGATAAGAATCTATGCATTCAGTGTCAGAATTAAGGAGATTTTATCATTTCATATTTGCTGAAAGATAAAGAATCATTTAAGAGAATATAACATGTTTTACTATGTCTTATTTTATTACCAATAATATAGAAATACAAATGCAAAATAAACCTTTAATAATTTATATGTGGTTAAATTTGTAATCTGTTGTGAAAATAAGTGCTAGAAAGAAAAAAGTACTTTAGATGAGAGTGAATAATTTTTTAAAGTTAATAACTAGAATTAAATTCCTATAGAAGCTGTCATAATGAAATAGCTATAATTTTTATATCTGCTTCTGCCTTCTTTGCTCAGTATACAGTATTGCAATTTTATTAGTAACTTACTAAGCTGATCTTCAATGTATATTTTTTATAGTTAAAAAGTTATAATAGCTCAAGTATTTATCCTGAAATGTCTAAACCAGGATTTTAAAATCTTTATAAACATTTTCTAGATCCACACCAAGACTCTCAAGCTGCAATTAAAATATTAATCAGTAGACTATGCATTTATAATAGATTTAATGGACCCATATAGGCTAATAATGAAGAAATGCTATGGTTTACAGCTTACAGATTTTATATAAAAGCATTCCTTATGAAAGCTAATGACTCATGCAAATAGAAGTAATTTTCAGAAATATAATGTGAACTTTGAAAAGCAAGTAATTTGATAAATTTATGGAGAAGTAATTTAAGTTTTTCTTATTTCTTGGTTATATTTTCACATCTATTAACTTGAAAAATCTTTTATCCAAAATCTATTTGGAGAATATTTTGAAAATAATGTGTTTGAGAATTTAGGCAAAAGTACTTCAACATGTGTAAGTTCCAGTGTTTATGTTATCTTCCAAAAATGAATTCTGATCTTAAACATTGTTTAATATGCTTGGCTATTTTGTGTTTATTCGTGTTAACATTTAAATGAAATATATGAATTATCAAATATTCTTAACCTTTCTTTGACCCTCTAGAATTGGGGAGACCTGGGTTTTAATTCAACCCCAAATCTTCATGCCATCTTTTCCCAGTTATGTGGCCTTGCACAAAGAGCTTCTATATTTAATTCCTTCATTTGTAAGATAGGGATAAATAATTCTCATTTCAGAGATTAGTGGATAATTTTTAATTTAAAATGAGATAATTATAAATAATTTTTCACAATGTCACCTAATAAATGCCCAATATGAGTGTTATTATATGTTGCTAAAAATGAATTAGTGGAACCACTAGGCTGAGGAAAAGATGACAGACTCCTCTATTTGGGTTTTAGGTTTTCCAATGATTATTGTATATTGGTGTTTCTTGTTTCTGACTAAAGAGTTTACTTTTAAAAAGCACTGATTAAACAATATGTGAGTCAAAAGCAAGATAAAATAAGGGGATGTAAATTTTCAATCAACTCTGGCATACAGTTATTTAAAATTGAGGACAGTCTTGTCCATCAATGTGAAAACCAACTAACCTCAGCTGTCAATCTTTTAAAAATGTTGTAACTGCCAGATGGAATTAGCAGAGTTTCACCTGCAGATGGTGCTAGATCCTCAGTTCCCAGATACCATACACGCAATGCAAGACGACCACTGGGTAAGACAGCTTATTAAACATTTAATGCAGACATGATATCTTTCAAAAATAAATTTCTTTGCTAACACAGTATCGGTCTTTCTTGTGACCTAGACATCTGTTACACCTGGTGATTAATCAATAATTTCAGCCACTTGGCTGACTGCAGTTAACAATTCCCATTGTGCTAGTAAAGGATAAATTGCATTTGAAGATTTAGTGACCATCTATATGATTTAAATTGCTGTGAGAATTATTAGGGTAAGCAGAAAACCTTTGTTTTTCATATGTACATTGAACTTGGAAAAGTCTAGAAATGCAAATAGTCAGTACTTTCAGGTATTTCAAAGTTATAATGTTTTCTCCTATTATTGACAAATAATCATAAGTCCCATATGTGGTACACCCTGAGAGAAAAAAAGGCTTTGTAAAGGATGATGGTTTTCTGAATATACTCCTTCTTGGCACTATAATTTTATCTGAAGTAAGCAGGTTCCCCCCAGCTATATGTCTTACATATGACAATACCTGGAAAGTCTTTGACTTGAGAGACTAGAAACTTGAGAAAAGTATTAAGACTTACTGGACAAAAACAGTACAGTGAAAGTAATTCCACTTTATTTCCCAACTCCCTCAGATAGGCAGAAAGATAAATAGATCATATACTATACATATATATAGTAGACTCTGATATCAAACTTAAATCTTGCTCACCAAGTAACTGTGGCCCTTGCTAATGTGACCAAGAGATACTGTTAGGATCTAGTTTTGATTCTCATTCTAAGATCTTGAGATCTTCATCTGCATTTTCTTTACTGCTTTGGTTCAATTCTGCCTGAGCTGAGATGTTCTCTCTTGGTTGAGGGCTCTGATTATGAATCAAAGGAAATTCTTAGAGTTTGTGTTTCCATGCCTCCAAGCTGTGTTTTTAGCCATCAAGACCTGTCAATGTTTGGCAAAAACCACTACAATATTGTAAAGTAATTAGCCTCCAATTAAAATAAATAAATTTAAAAAAAAGACCTGCCATTCTTTTCTAAGGACGATCTTGATGATATCCCCTAGGTTAGTTTATGGAGACGGCAGCTTCAAGGTGCTTCATCTATGAAGCAACCCCTTTGTTGCCATATCAGTGTCCTCTGCTGATGCACTCTCATTGATGACTTGCAATTTCTGAGGACTCCAGAAATAAGCAGGACTTTTTTTCAAATTCTTTTTTGTGACAACAGTCAATTCTTCCTTTGGAGCTGACCTGAAATCTATCTCCCCATATTAAAGATTCAAGCCATTTTCAGTGTAAAGTCATCATCAATGCACCCTGCCTGCAGCATTACAAGTGAAATAAATAAAGCATCAGAAATGCTATGGATAGTCTGACCCCTTCATTTTCTACACAGTGGCCTGCAAAGAAGAGTAGAATGGTTCAAACCAAGAAAAAAACATAAAGCAGTAGCAGAACTTCATAAAAAAAAAAAAAAAAAAAACTGGGGCACCTTCTCATAGCGTTTGTATCATGTCTCACATGAGTGATAGAAAAATATTTTAGTTTTCTTTTTCTCCCCAGAAAAGAAGAAACAGCTGTAGGAAATGGAAATTGACCTTACCAGAAATAAAACTTGAATTGCTCATTTTGAGGGTTGGCATACGGCTGTGTGCTTGGCTCTGCAGAGCAAGAGTGGGATTTTTCTAGAGCCATATGGTTGGAATCAAGAAGGGCAATGAGTTAAAGCAGACAGAAGGCAGTTTATGGGTAATGATAAAGTCCTGAAGCATAATATATTCTAAAATGTTTCCAATATTAGATTTACATTGAAAAGGAGGGGGCTGCCAGGAGATGCACTGAGGTGTTTTTCTCCTGAAATGAGAAAACAAGGATCCCATACTGTACTACCTGTCAGCTCTGCTTAGATGACCTTACCTTCCAGTCGCTGTTAAACCAAATGATTAAGAGAAATGTCCTGTTTCTAATTGTTTGAACATCATGATAGTCTTCCAAACCAGTATCTATTGAGTTTCCACTGAAACAGAAAATTCCTTCATTAATCCATACAGGCAGGTTGATAACAGGCTCTGCCAGTCTATATTACTCAGCCCTAACTAACCTAGTGAGACAACTGGCTAGAAAGGGAGTTGTTTCATTCCCCATCCCTCAGGGAAAACTAAACTGACAAGCATGGTTGAAACCATGATGGATAAGCAGTGTGTAACTTCTGACAGAATTCTCGTGCTGAAAATACATATGTGAGATTTTAACTAATTAGGCCTCAAGCTCTTTGTAAAAGCCACATTGCAATTAATTAAGATGCTACTCATTATTTTTCAAAAAGCAAATTCTTTATCATAATTCACAGAAGTGTCAGAGAAGAGTAAACATTCTAACACTACCATATTATAATTTTTAATGCTAAAATAGATAAAATATTTAAGATGAACTGTTATTTTTAAGCTGTTCATTTGACTTGAAATTGACATATTGTTATGAATACTTTAGCTAACATATAATTATAATTGAGTTAAATGAAAATTAAAATCAAGATTTGTAATATTTTATCGAGATCCAAATTTAAAGAATTATCACATCCACTTTTAAGAGCAGTGCTACAAAACGGGACCTGTCAGTGGAAATCTTGAGAGATACAGCCAATTAAGAGAATACATAAAAATTTTAAATAGTAACCTCTGATATACTACTCTTTGAATAACAATATTTTAAGTGACATCAATAAAGTTATTACATATTCAGCTATGAAATTTCTATAGACCATATGAAACAGTAAGTCATGCAGAACTTAATCTTACATCTTTGAAAGATGGCTATGTTATATTAAATGAAAAATATGAAAAGGCAAACTTTTAGACAATCCTACTGCTGCTGCTGCTAAGTCACTTCAGTTGTGTCTGATTCTGTGTGACCCCATAGACGGCAGCCCACCAGGCTCCCCCGTCCCTGGGATTCTCCAGGCAAGAACACTGGAGTGGGTTGCCATTTCCTTCTCCAATGCATGAAAGTGAAAAGTGAAAGTGAAGTCGCTCAGTCATATCAGACACTTAGCAACCCCATGGACTGCAGCCTACCAGGCTCCTCCATCCATGGGATTTTCCAGGCAAGAGTACTGGAGTGGGGTGCCATTGCCTTCTCCAGACAATCCTACTACACTCATTTTAAAATGTGTTTGCATGCACATATGTTTTTAATAACAAAATTTCTATGAAGACATATACTTTTTTTTTAATTGGTTACCTTAAGAAAGTATGATTAGGAGCTGAGGAATGATTTATATAGATGTTACTTATTACTTCTTATATATATTTGTACCATCTGCTTAGAATTTTTTAGTGATCTTAATTTTGTAATGTATACTTTTGCAGAATCTTCAATTAGCTTCAAACAATGCTGCTCTCTTGAAATACCAAGTAAGAGACATTCAGAATAATATGAATTGAAAATCAAAGGACGACTGCAGTTTATCTTAACTGAAAAGGGGCAATTAAAATTAATTAAAAATTTAATATGTTATTTTAGAAAATTTCAGTTGTGGTACTTTTTTCAGAGTAAAAAATTTTCCTAACTCATTATTGCATATGGATTAAAGTTGTAAACTGTTGTATTTAAATTAAGGAGAATGGTTTACAGTCCTCTGAGTATTATCATAAGATTAAAATTAATTGCTCAGAATTTTCAGCTGAGGCCAAACTGGACAGCTAATCAGTCATAAGCTAATGTTATTAGCTTGATTCTTGTTATCAAACTGTCTTCTGATAATACCAGGCAAGTGGGTGGGCAGAAAAAAAAAAAAAAAAACCTCCATATAAAAATGATGGAACCAAGTTCTTTTGTTTGCAATAGTTCTAACATTTAGAGATCACATTTATAGCAAACACTTGAGTTTACTACTTGAATAATTCAAGTAAAAAGCTTACATGTGCTTAAATTCATGGGACCAAAAATCCACAAAGTATATTTTCTACTTATAAGTTTGTTACAGAAAATGACGACTATCTTTCCTTTTGAAAAAATACGTGATATTTGATACATACAAAAGAAAATGGCACTGTATCTCTGAAGTGATAAAGAATACCAAAATGGACACCTACAACTCAATCAATTCAGAAATATGCCAATGACAAAAGAGTTGCACCTATTTCTGTTCTCCTTTTATAATCTTGCTTCTCCCCACTCCAAATTATTGTCCTGTATTTTGTGTTCATAACCTGTGTTGTAGATGCATGCTAAGTCGCTTCAGTCGTGTCCAACTCTTTGAGACTCCATGGACTATAGCCTGTCAGGCTCCTCTGTCCATAGAATTCTCCAGGTAAGAATTCTGGAGTGGGTTGCCATGCCCTCCTCCAGGGGATCTTCCCAACTCAGGGACTGAACTTGCATCTCTTATGTCTCCTGCATTGGCATCTGGGTTCTTTACCACTAGCACCATATCAGGCAACCTTTAAGACAATGACCACCACTTCCTGATACTAATACCCTTATGTGATCCCTTTCTTTTGAGGGTATGCTGAACTTAGTGATTCATTTGTAACCAACAGAATATGATAGAAGGAATGACTATCACTTCTAAAATTAGGTTATAAGATACCTAACTTCTCTCCCTACTTTCATA